>NC_085010.1:33193619-33376119 GCF_963854185.1 Sardina pilchardus | reverse complement strand
CTGTGAAAGCAACCCACCTCTATGAACACTTCAGACTGCATGGTAGTGACAATTTGTCTATCATGGGTCTTGAAGCAGGGTCGCATTGGTCTGAAGGCCAGAGACTAGCTAGGGAGAGACACTGGATCAAGAAATTGAATACAATTTATCCGAATGGTCTCAACCATAAGCTTTAGAAAAATAGAGAGAATTCATACAGGAATATACAGGTGGCCTGAATAGGTTTCTCCTGCAAGAGGGTTGCATATATGATACATACAGGATTGCAGACGCAGGAGAGATCTAGGATGGTCACCTGTATAAAAGAGAGAAAAAAACATTTTAATATACACACAGGGAAACCATTTTTAACCTTTAGTATAAAATAACATATACTTACCGTATATCCGGTGTCACCAGCATCAAGGGATGTCTGAGGACTAGGGTTGTACTGTAGTTCATCTAACCCTTACCCTAAACTTAACCCTTACCCCAACCCTTGGGTTATTAACATCTAACCCTTACCCTAACCTTAACCCTTACCTTAACCCATACCCATACCTTTCCCTAACCTTAACCCTCTCCCTGGGTTACTGAATTAGAGTATAAACCCAGATACTCACCTCCTTTGTCTGAGATCCGCTTGGAGATCTGCCCCTTCGGCCATCTGCAAAAGGAGAGTGACAGAGATCACATATTAGAGAGAAATAAAAGGTACACTTACCTGACCACTTCGAGGCTGTCCTCAGATTTGTGTGCCAGTGCATTCCGGCTACTTTCAGTAGCTGGAGCATTTCCCCCTAACCTAACCCTACCCCTACCCCTAACCCTAACCCTAACCCTAACCCTAACCCTAACCCTTAACCCTAAACCCTAACCCTAACCCTAACCCTAACCCTAATTAGGACCCAACAGGAGTTAAGACTCGGAATTTGGAATTCAGACTGGATTTCTGGATTTCAATTTTCCAGATTTCTTATTTCACCCTAAATTAATAACCCTATGGCCTAGGTCACAATTTCAGGTTGTGCGGAGAATTATTACGGATTTTTTGAAACCATTCCGACATTTTTTGGACCTTCCTATGATTTTATACGAGTAAAATAAGATTTAGCTAATAAAATCGTAATATAGGACCCTACCAGCAGGTGGCGACACTGGTCACGGACTGGATTTCTGGAAACCAAGTCTCATTAACTGGAAGTCTCACGGACTAGATTTCTGGAAGCCAAGTCCGGGGTTAGGGTTAGACCATAGATTCCAGATTTACAGTCTGGACTGCGGTTTTGGAAACCCTAGTCCAAAAATTAAGTCTACATTCCAAATACCAAGTCCGACCATAGCTTGGTCACACCAAGTCTCACGGACTCGATTTCTGGAAACCCTAGTCCAAATACCAAGTCCGGGTTAGGGTTAGACCATAGATTCCAGATTTACAGTCTGGACTGCAGTTTTGGAAACCCTAGTCCAAAAATCAAGTCCACATTCCAAATACCAAGTCCGGGTTAGGGTTAGACCATAGATTCCAGATTTACAGTCTGGACTGCAGTTTTGGAAACCCTAGTCCAAAGATCAAGTCTACATTCCAAATACCAAGTCCGACCATAGCTTGGTCACACCAAGTCTCACGGACTCGATTTCTGGAAACCCTAGTCCAAAAATCAAGTCCGACCATAGATTCCAGATTAACAGTCTGGACTGCAGTTTTGGAAACCCTAGTCCAAAAATCAAGTCTACATTCCAAATACCAAGTCCGGGTTAGGGTTAGACCATAGATTCCAGATTTACAGTCTGGACTGCAATTTTGGAAACCCTAGTCCAAAAATCAAGTCTATATTCCAAATATCAAGTCCGACCATAGCTTGGTCACACCAAGTCTCACGGACTCGATTTCTAGAAACCCTAGTCCAAATACCAAGTCCGGGTTAGGGTTAGACCATAGATTCCAGATTTACAGTCTGGACTGCAGTTTTGGAAACCCTAGTCCAAAAATCAAGTCTACATTCCAAATACCAAGTCCGACCATAGACATGTTGGGTTCTAAGCAGTGTTTGGGTACCCTCCTTTTGAGCTAGAAGGCCCAAACTCGGGCCACATGAAGGGGGCATCACGGGCTACTACCCTGTGAAAGGAATAGTTGGTAGCATGTTGGGAAAGGGGTCAAAGGTCGACGTTTCCATTTTTTGTACTTTTGACATGTTGTGTTCTAAGCAGTGTTTGGGTACCCTCCTTTTGAGCTAGAAGGCCCAAACTCGGCCCACATGAAGGGGGCATCACGGGCTACTACCCTGTGAAAGGAATAGTTGGTAGCATGTTGGGAAAGGGGTCAAAGGTCAATGTTTCCATTTTTTTTACTTTTGACATGTTGGGTTCTAAGCAGTGTTTGGGTACCCTCCTTTTGAGCTAGAAGGCTCAAATTCGGCCCACATGAACGGGGCATCACGGGCTACTACCCCGTGAAAGGAATAGTTGGTAGCATGTTGGGAAAGGGGTCAAAGGTCGACATTTCCATTTTTTGTACTTTTGACATGTTGGGTTCTAAGCAGTGTTTGGGAACCCTCCTTTTGAGCTAGAAGGCTCAAATTCTGCCCACATGAACGGGGCATCACGGGCCACTACCCCGTGAAAGGAATAGTTGGTAGCATGTTGGGAAAGGGGTCAAAGGTCGACGTTTCCATTTTTTGTACTTTTGACATGTTGGGTTCTAAGCAGTGTTTGGGTACCCTCCTTTTGAGCTAGAAGGTCCAAATTCGGCCCACATGAAGGGGGCATCACGGGCTACTACCCTGTGAAAGGAATAGTTGGTAGCATGTCGGGAAAGGGGTCAAAGGTCAACGTTTCCATTGAAATGAATGGGAAAATGCCCATCCCCCACCCAGACTGGATTTCCGTTATCGGGACTGCTTTTTTGGAATGTGCTCCAAAATCAAATCTGAATAGCAGGGAGGCATCCCCCCGACCCAAGGCCACGCCCCCCAGACTGGATTTCTGGTATCGGGACTGCTTTTTTGGAATGTGCTCCAAAATCAAATCTGAATAGCAGGGAGGCATCCCCCCGACCCAAGGCCACGCCCCCAGGCTGGATTTCTGGTATCGGGACTGTTTTTTTAAAAAGTGCTCCAAACGCAATTCTGAATACCTGGGACGCATCACTAGGCTCTAGGCCATGGTCCCAAAGCGTCAGATTTCAGTTTGGACAAAGGTTAGACTTATAGACTTCATTTCTGGAAATCAAGTCCCCGGGTGGGAAAATGCCATTTCTTGAATATCTCTATGAACTAAACGTCGCACGGCTTCACCGACGCTTTGGCTAGTTTCGGCATCCCCAAATTAGGTTGGGCGTCGAGTTTCGGGCCGCGGGGACCTTCGGGTGAATTTTCAGGAATATTTTTTGATATTTTTCTAGGACTAGGCCGCAGAGTGTGTTTTAGGGGGCAACTCTTGACAGGAATGTCCTAGAGAGATGGGACGGGTATCCACATATTCGTCTTGATGAGACCTTTCCGTCGGCGCCTCGTTTCAGTCTCTACGACCTTCCGCTGATTTTTGACAAATATATTGCGTTTATTTTTTAGGCCCGTTTTTCGCGTTGCTTTTTGGCTGCCGTTCCGCGTACGAAGGTCGTAGAGACGTCAGACAAGCGTCCCCCGCTTCGGGTTTACGTCCCGAATCATGCCCAAGTGTCGGAATTCAGTTTGGACAAAGTTAGGAACAGACATGATTTCTGGAATAAAATCTAACCAAACCCATTGCGAGGAATTGAAGGTTGGAATTTAGTTTTTCTCCAATAACGTTTGATTTTTTCGGGCATGGGTTTCGAGCCTTTGGATTATGTTAGAGGAGCTGGAATCGTACAATCCCTAGTCTAAAGTTTTGTCCGATGTCCTTTCTGAGCAAAGGTTAGGAAAATGGACTTTGTTTCTGGTATATACCTAACAAAACTCATTGCGAAGACTTGGGAGTTGGAATTTACTTTTCCTCCAATAACCTTCGAGTTTTTTGAGCAGGGGCTTCGCAAATTTAGATTTTGGCACAGAAGCCCGGCCCGCACAACCCTATGGTAAAGGTTTTCTCCTGAGAGTGAAAACAAAGAAAATTTGAACTTTTGATGGGTCCGAGCTGTCCAGGCTCTCTTAGGGACCCTTCACGAGCGCTTTCGGCTGATTTTGAATAAAGAAATATTTTTCTGAACGATATTTTGTCTCAAAAACAATCCAGTTACCCTCAGAGAGCTCTAAACATGCCCGACAAAGCTTTTTTTGGCCATTAAATGCGACCTTCAGCCTGCAAAAGAGGTCTTCTGGAGGCTTACGCGATCCGAGGTTTATGCAGGTAAGATTTATAGACTTCATTTCTGGAAATCAAGTCCTCCATTGAAATGAATGGGAAAATGCCCATCCCCCACCCCAGACTGGATTTCCGTTATCGGGACTGCTTTTTTGGAATGTGCTCCAAAATCAAATCTGAATAGCAGGGAGGCATCCCCCCGACCCAAGGCCACGCCCCCCAGACTGGATTTCTGGTATCAGACTGCTTTTTTGGAATGTGCTCCAAAATCAATTCTGAATACCTGGGACGCATCACTAGACTCTAGGCCATGGTCCCAAAGCGTCAGATTTCAGTTTGGACAAAGGTTAGATTTATAGACTTCATTTCTGGAAATCAAGTCCCCCGGTGGGAAAATGCCATTTTTTGTATATCTCTATGAACTAAACGTCGCACGGCTTCACCGACGCTTTGGCTAGTTTCGGCATCCCCAAATTAGGTTACGTGTCGAGTTTCGGGCCGCGCGGACCTTCGGGTGAATTTTCAGGAATATTTTTTGATATTTTTCTAGGACTAGGCCGCAGAGTGCGTTTTAGGGGGCAACTCTTGACAGGAATGTCCTAGAGAGATGGGACGGGTATCCACATATTCGTCTTGATGAGACCTTTCCGTCGGCGCCTCGTTTCAGTCTCTACGACCTTCCGCTGATTTTTGGCGAATATATAGCGTTTATTTTTTAGGCCCGTTTTTCGCGTTGCTTTTTGGCTGCCGTTCCGCGTACGAAGGTCGTAGAGACGTCAGACAAGCGTCCCCCGCTTCGGGTTTACGTCCCGAATCATGCCCACGTGTCGGAATTCAGTTTGGACAAAGGTTAGAGTTATAGACTTCATTTCTGGAAATCAAGTCAGGCCCGTTTTTCGCGTTGCTTTTTGGCTGCCGTTCCGCGTACGAAGGTCGTAGAGACGTCGGACAAGCGTCTCCCGCTTCGGGTTTACGTCCCGAATCATGCCCAAGTGTCGGAATTCAGTTTGGACAAAGTTAGGAACAGACATGATTTCTGGAATAAAATCTAACCAAACCCATTGCGAGGAATTGAAGGTTGGAATTTAGTTTTTCTCCAATAACGTTTGATTTTTTCGGGCATGGGTTTCGAGCCTTTGGATTATGTTAGAGGAGCTGGAATCGTACAATCCCTAGTCTAAAGTTTTGTCCGATGTCCTTTCTGAACAAAGGTTAGGAAAATGGACTTTGTTTCTGGTATATACCTAACCAAACTCATTGCGAAGACTTGGGAGTTGGAATTTACTTTTCCTCCAATAACCTTCGAGTTTTTTGAGCAGGGGCTTCGCAAATTTAGATTTTGGCACAGAAGCCCGGCCCGCACAACCCTACGGTAAAGGTTTTCTCCTGAGAGTGAAAACAAAGAAAATTTGAACTTTTGATGGGTCCGAGCTGTCCAGGCTCTCTTAGGGACCCTTCACGAGCGTTTTCTGCTGATTTTGAATAAAGAAATATTTTTCTGAACGATATTTTGTCTCAAAAACAATCCAGTTACCCTCAGAGGGCTCTAAACATGCCCGGCAAAGCTTTTTTTGGCCATTAAATGCGACCTTCAGCCTGCAAAAGGGGTCTTCTGGAGGCTTACGCGATCCAAGGTTTATGCAGGTTAGACGATAAGACTGTTTTCTGGTATCAGACTGCTTTTTTGGAATGTGCTCCAAAATCAATTCTGAATAGCAGGGAGGCATCCCCCCGACCCAAGGTCACGCCCCCCAAACTGGATTTCTGATATCGGGACTGCTTTTTTGGAATGTGCTCCAAACTCCCCTAACCTTGTTGGGGGGCGTGGCCTGAGACACCAGGAAGTGTCCCAGCCTATCAGAATTGATTTTGGACCAAGTTCCAAAAAAGCTGTCTGGATTCCCATAACCTTGTCTGGGGGGCGTGGCCTGAGGCACCAGGAAGTGTCCAGCCTATCAGAATTGATTTTGGACCAAGTTCCAAAAAAGCTGTCTGGATTCCCATAACCTTGTCTGGGGGGTGTGGCCTGAGGTACCAGGAAGTGTCCCAGCCAATCAGAATTGATTTTGGACAAAAGTTCCAATAAAGCTGTCTGGATTCCCATTACCTTGTCTGGTGGCTCCATAGCGCCCCCCGGAGGTGACTCGGGCCGCCTATGCTAAGCTAACATTGGGGACTTCAATTCAAGAGACAACAATCCAGGTCTCTGAATTTGAAGTCTATAACATGGTTGTCGTTGGTCGCGGGTGGTCGCAACGGTAGCACGCCATATTCCAAGTCTACAGAATGGGGATTTTCCTTAAATCCTGTCGAGGGTCCTAACCCTAACCCTAGCCCCAACTAGCACTTATAACCTTTTTTCTTCGTTTTTTTTCTCTTATCTTTCTAGTTTGTTTTTTTCCTTATCCTTCCTTTCCTTTCTACCCCATCCCCTAACCCAACCCCTTACCTTAACCCCAGTCATCTACCTCCACCCCTTAGCCTAAACCCAACCCCAAACCCTCAGGCTAACCCCAGCTATCACCATTGTAGGCTAACTCTAGCTCCCTTTGGTTTTAGACTAACCCCACCCCCACCTTACCCTAAACTTAACCCCAGTACCTGAGCCTAATCCCAACCCTACCCTCACCCTTAGGCTAACCCCAACCCCCACCCCTTTAAGCTTACCCCTACCCCTACACCTTACCCTAACCTTAACCCCAGTGCCTTAGGCTAATCCCAGCCCCCACCCCTTAGATTAACCCCAACCCTATACCTAACCTCAACCCAACCCCAGCTGAAGGCCAACCTTAGCCTATGGGTCTAACTCCACCCTGGCCCCCTAGACTACCTCCAGCCCCTTACCTCAACCCCCTAGCCTAATCCCAACCCATTCCTCCTTAGGCTACCACAGCCTCTACCCTTAGCCTAACCCCCTCACTAATCATTTATTTATTTAATTTATTAATTATTTATCTTATTTGTTTCTTGTTTTCTCCTTATTTACCTTCACTTTCTATCTTACTTTCACTTTCACTTTCATTCCTCCCCCTTGTTTGTCTTTCTTAATAACATGTATTAGCTCTATTATAATATTATGTTTATTTTTTCATTAATAAATATCTTTTAGACGGTCTTTTCACTCCTTCTTTACCCCATCACACAGCGTGCTGGATCCAATCGGCCCGTGCACTCACAGTCACTCCACTCACGAAAAACTCATGTTCCCCTAACCTAACCCTAACCCTAAATCTAACCCTTACCCTAAACTTAACCCTTACCCCAACCCTTGGGTTAGTAACATCTAACCCTAACCTTAACCCTTACCCTAACCTTAACCCTTACCTTAACCACACCCATACCTTACCCTAACCTTAACCTTTTCCCTGGGTTACTGAATTGGAGTATAAACCCTGATACTCACCCCCTTCTTTGCCTGAGATCCAACTGGAGATCTGCCCCTTCTGGCATCTGCAAAAGAGGAGTGACAGAGATTACACATTAGAGAGATATATAAGGTACACTTACCTGACCACTTCGAGGCTGTTCTCAGATTTGTGTGCCAGCGCATTCCGGCTACTTTCAGTAGCTGGAGCATTTTTCCCCTAACCTAACCCTAACTGTTTCCTCTGTCCACAACTGTTTCAAAATAAAAGTCCTCACTGCAATAATACACTATTAAATCATTTAACCATTGAAACTACTCAACTATTTAACTGTTCAACCATTCCAACTGTCAGTTATCATCAACTATGCCTCCAGTAAACTACATGAAACCTCCATGTACCTAGCAACCAACATAGCAACCATTGAAATTAAGCGTTTATGACCGTTTCCATAGTAACCAACATGATTATACTGCAGTAACTTCTTGTTTCCTGATAGTGGCCACCATGGATAACCTAGCAACAAATGTTTCAAAATAAAAGTCCTCACTAGCAAGTTAGCTAGTTACCATGGTTAGCATAGTTAGCATTGTTAGCATAGTTAGCATTTTTAGCATAACTGCTAGTAATGATTAGCTAAGTTAGCTAATCAACCTGGTTAGCATTTTTAACATAGTTAGCATTGTTAGCATAGTTAGCATTTTTAGCATAACTGCAAAAAATCATCAAATAAGTAAGCTAATCAACCTGGTTAGCATTGTTAGCAATTTTAGCATTGTTAGCATAGTTAGCATTTTTAGCATTATTGTTAGAAATCATCAGTTAAGTTAGCTAATCAACCTGGTTATTGTCATTGTTAATAAAGTTAGCATTGTTACCATAGTTAGCATTACTAGCATAGTTAGCATATTAAGCATAACTGTTAGAAATCATTAGCTAAGTTAGCTAATCAACCTGGTTAGCACTGTGAGCATAGTTAACATAGTTAACATCTTTACCATAACTGCAAGAAATCAGTAGCTAAGTTAACCAATCAACCTGGTTATCATTGTTACCATAGTTAACATTTTAACAGGAATATAAATCATTAGTTAAGTTAGAACTGGAATGTTTCAGCTTTAAACTGTCTACCTTCACACTATCAACTCTCTGCAAACTATGCAACCACCATGTTTACCCTAGCTACACCTTAGTAACCATATCCACATTATCTATCTATTTTTGCATTTTCATGCACTGGTAATTCCTTGGAATTGCATTTCTAGTTATTATTATTAATTAACCTTAACCTTTTATGATAATATGTGTTAGCTTAGCTTATAGTTGGCTATGTCATAGCTCTAACTTAGCCAATAATATAATAATATCTGATAACAGAAAATAGAATGCATAGCACACCCATCTTGCCTACAGAATTGCTGTCATTCATAATCCAGTTGACAATAAATTGGTTAACTATCAGAAGCACTTAACCTCCAAACTTGATCTCATGACTAATATGACTGCAAATATTAATTGAAAAGTTAAATGAGCACAACCAAAGTTAAAAGGTGGATTGTTACAATGTAAGCTGAGCAATAGTTGACATACTGTCCTCTTACTAAGCATTTTTGAGTAAAATACACATTATCATGCTGTTTTTAATCAACGAAAATGTCAATTTTGGTTGGTTACTACCAGTGCTTGAAGTGGGCCGGAACGCAGCGGAACGCAGTTCCGGAACTTCTGTATTTTCGTTTTTGGGTTCCGCCACTTTTTTCTGCGTTCCGGTACTTACTGAACTGATCCGACGCAGCGACAGTGGCCCACTAATAGACAATATCACAAGACCGATAAAAGACTACATTACCCACGAGCCACGACAGTGCCCTATCACAATGTTTCTCAATCTATGGGTCACGGACCGGTACCTGGCCGCGAGAAGATTATCCTACCATCGGGCCGCCGGACGAACCTCTCTGAGACGCACCATGCGGCCGCGGCCGAACCCATTCTTCTCGGTCATATTGCTGCGCGACATTGTCGCACAGAATTAACAGGCATATCATATGAAACTGCAGAACCTGACCTTTCCAAGGGCACTAGCCGCTAGTTTCTATGATGAACGGTTCGCGAGATAATTAGCGTTGAAAATTACAGTTACATACAACAATTAATGTCACATTCAGATCTGTTTCGACCTCACTCTGACCGTCACTACGGTCTAAAAAGGAATGATCACCTTCGTTCTGCCTATCACCGAGACCATATGTCAAAATAGTCATGTCCATGACCTCCGGAAGCAGAACGACTTGCGTTAATAAATAGCAGAGAATGCTCCCGGGTCAGTCTCTTTCTCCTTCTCGCCTCAGAGACCTTGTGAGTATTGAAGAGACTCCGAAAGGTAAGCCATCACTTTACGTAATTCGCTACCTGCGTGGTACGGGTGCATATTTTTGCCCCCGAGAATTGGAGTGGTGTGTTTCTTTTGTCAGCTGAGCTAGCTGTTGTCTAGCTTAGATTGCTGTTTGTTGAGCGCTAGTTCCGGTATTTTGTGTTGTTTATACTGTGCCTATACGCCTGTTCGCAGCCGTGGGCTTTGTGCGAGCCCAGTATAGGTGCGTTCGCGCACTGGTGTGGGCCGCCGTGCGGTCTTCTGTGCTTTGTTGTCGTTGCAGCCGAAGTTTTTCGTAAGTCTGTTATCTGCATACTGCATTGTGCAGCCGGATATTGTGTTAGCCTGTCAGTTTTGCTGCGGGCCACCTAGCGCTGTAATTTATTGGTTGCTTATATCATTACACGGTAAGTAATTACGTTGTTGTAATATTGTGTCACTCTGGCCTGCTTGTGCCGTGAGAGGTTTGTTTATATTGTTGTACGGTAAGTAATTCCGTTGCTGTCATATGTTGTGTTACTCTAGCCTGCTTGTGCAGTGAGAGGTTTGTTTATATTGTTGCACGGTAAGTAATTACGTTGCTGTACTATTTTGTGTTCCTCTAGCCTGCGTGTGCAGTGAGAGGTTTAATGTTGTTGCACGGTAGGTAATTCCGTTGCTGTCATATTTTGTGTTGCTCTAGCCTGCTTGTGCACCCTGCTGAAAAAACCAGCAAGAAACCAGCTTAGGCTGGTAGCTGGTTTTAGCTGGTTTTAGCTGGTCTTTGCCCAAAACACAGTTCTTATTGCTGGTCTTGCTGGTGTAGCTGGTTAGGCCACCAGCTAGACATGCTGGCGTGACCATCTGAGGAAGCTGGTCGTGCTGGTGTGACCAGCCTGTCGTTTGGGATACAGCTGGTTTAAGATGGTCATGCTGGTGACCAGCCTGTCCAGCTTGACAAAGATGGTCAAGCTGGTTTTCTAGAATGACCAACATAAGCTGGCGTGGCCAGTAAAAACCAGCAATGTAGACCAGCAACACCAACTAAAATGACCAGCTTAAGGTGGTACGACAATCAAAACCAGCTGAATTACCATCATAAGCTGGGTAAACCAGCTGAAGGTGTGTTTTCGCGAGAGTTTTGCTGGTCTAGCTGGTTAACCATCAAAGGGTGGTCAAACAAGCTGGTTAACAAGCTGGTCAACCAGCAAACCACCTTTAGCTGGTCAGGCTGTTTTTTTCAGCAGGGCAGTGAGAGGTTAATTGTTTGTTGCACGGTAAGTAATTCCGTTGCTGTACTATTTTGTGTTCCTCTAGCCTGCTTGTGCAGTGAGGGATTTCATATTGTTGCACGGTAGGTAATTCCGTTGCTGTCATATTTTGTGTTCCTCTAGCCTGCTTGTGCAGTGAGGGGTTTCATATTGTTGCACGGTAGGTAATTCCGTTGCTGTCATATTTTGTGTTCCTCTAGCCTGCTTGTGCAGTGAGGGGTTTAATATTGTTGCACGGTAGGTCATTACGTTGCTGTGCTATTTTGTATTCCTCTAGCCTGCTTGTGCTGTGAGAGGTTTATTTTTGAGTGTTGCCTGGATTTATTTCTGAGGTATTCTCTGTTTATTGTATAGCCTGTTTTTGGCTTTATACTTTCTGTTTCTGTGCTTTGCCCTGGGCCACTGTTCGCAGTGGTGGGACTAGCCTGCGCCCATTGTGTGTTGTCATCCGCGGGCGTGGGCCTTCATAATACTGTGTGCTTTTATTTGCCCAGGTGTGTTCATACGCTGTGGACCGCTGAAGTGCTCCTCTCTGTCGCCTCCCCGCCACGCCCTATACCCCTGTCCTCAGCTGGTGGGGCCAGTGTGCGCCTGCTAGGTGCATTCGTGTGCTGGTGCGGGCCACCTCTGTGGTTCTGTGGCACCCTAGACTGCTGTTTGCAGTCGGTTGGGCTAGTGTGCGCCTGCTAGGTGCATTCGTGCGCTGGTGCGGGCCACCTCTCTGGTTCTGTGGCACCCTAGACTGCTGTTCGCAGCTGCTGGGGCTAGTGTGCGCCTGCTAGGTGCATTCGTGCGCTGGTGCGGGCCACCTCTCTGGTTCTGTGGCACCCTAGACTGCTGTTCGCAGTCGGTTGGGCTAGTGTGCGCCTGCTAGGTGCATTCGTGCGCTGGTGCGGGCCACCTCTCTGGTTCTGTGGCACCCTAGACTGCTGTTCGCAGCTGGTGGGGCTAGTGTGCGCCTGCTAGGTGCATTCGTGCGCTGGTGCGGGCCACCTCTGTGGTTCTGGGGCACCCTAGACTGCTGTTCGCAGTCGGTTGGGCTAGTGTGCGCCTGCTAGGTGCATTCGTGCGCTGGTGCGGGCCACCGTCATACCTTGGTGGACTGGTCGAGGAGGGCTCCAGGCATCAACACCGCCTAGGCTTCTTGGGCCTGCGATGGCTTCCCACTACTGCAGGATCTGCAGCGCCTCCATGAGTGCCAGTGATGGGCACAGGGAGTGCCCCATGTGTCTTGGGCCGCACACGTCCTGGAGGACGTCGACAACCCCTGCAGCGCCGCCTGCAACCTCTCCAGGGGTGAGCGACAACGCCGGGCCGCCCTGATATGCGGCCACGTGCATGAGGGCCGACGAGAGAGGCGACGTTCCCCTGTCCAGCCACTCCCTTTCAGCGGGCATGGCCGTAAGCACACTCAAAAGCGGGACTGACAGCGTGGGTCCCCCCACAGGCCGTCCCAGAGAGCTGCACCCACTCCGGCTGAGCGTCCGGCTGAGCGTCCGGCTGAGCGACCGGCTGAGCGTCCGGCGACAGCTGCAGCGACCGAGGGTGGTAGCGCGGAGTCGCTCCAGATCCTCTCTGCTCTCCAGGCTCTGGCACGGAAGATGGACTGGCTGGTAGATCGCCAGGCCTCTTCTCAAGACACCCTGCCCCCTGGCCAGGAGGGCACCCTCTCATCCAGGCCTGAGAGCCATGGTGAGGAGGAGGAACGGGGCGATGCGGATGTGCTATCCCTCTATGCTCCCCGAACAGAGTCAGACCACACAGGTGACGACCTCATGGGCGATCTGCAGACGGGCTCTGCAGTGCTGGGTGACAGCTCCGTGGGGGCGGGGGAGGTCCCCGTCAGCTCCCTGATGGCGCGGGTGCTGAGCGCTGCCAATATCCTGGGCCTTGAGGCGCCCACACCTGCTCCGGCTCCCATGGGAGGTATCTGGGAGGGCATCCCTTGTGCTACCCCACCGCCCCCCGTGCCGGTGCCGCCTGACTACACGGCGATGCTGTGGTCATCATGGGGTAAGTTGACGCTGCGCCCGCAGTTCAATGCAGGCTGCCGCCAGCTAGCAACAGCCACGTACCCCGTGGGGACTGGACTTGGGGACATGCCACCGGTCGAGCCGTCAATGGCCGCATTGACATCTCTGGGCCTCACTGGGGTGTCGCCCAATCCACGCTGCCCCCGTAAAGAGTGCGCGAAGGCGGACCGCCTGGCCACTCGTACTTTTAATGCAGCAGCACGAGCGGCCCGGATGGGTAACGCTCTGGCCATTACGCTGGCGTCGCTTCGCAAGACGCTGAGTCGGGACGACCAGGACGCCAGGGCCCTGCTGGATGCAGCTCTGTCATCCCACGCCCAGCTGACACGTGATGTGGGAGATGCTATGGGTTCCACGGTGTTGTGCCGCAGGCAGGTTTGGCTGGCACAGACCTCCCTGCCAGAGCCTATCAAGCAGGAGCTGCTGAATCTCCCAGTTGTCCCTGGGCATGTTTTCCACCCAGGATCCCAGGAGGTGCTCGACCGCGCTGAACGTGCTGCAGCGTCGAGGGAAGCTGTCCAGCATGTGTGCCGTAGGCCTGCCTCAACGGTCAGCGTTGGTCAACCGTCTGTAGGCGGTTATAGGCCGCGGCTGCCGGCCTGGCCTTCGCCGAGGGGTTATATCCCACAGGCCTCTGGTGACTGGCAATTTCATCCACATGACCGGAGATCGGCCCCATATTCCCATTCCAGTGGTAGAGGGGGTCAACGGCGAGGCACAGGTAGGGGTGCGGGCCGCGGTGGCGGTCCCGCATAGCATTCCCGCATAGCATTCCATGGGTGCCTGTCGATTGTCCTTCCCAGTTGTCACGGACCTCCTGGGAGGGGATTGTCCCAGACCCTTGGGTCGTAGCCATGGTGGCTCGTGGTTGCCGATTGCAATTTCAACGGCGCCCCCCTGTGTTTTCAGGGGTCAAGGTAACGTCCTGCAAGACCCTTTTTTAATGTCAGTATTTGCCAAAGAGGTTCAAGTGTTTCTTCTGGGTTCTTTTATTCTTCCCGAGAGGGACGGCGGTCATCGGCCCGTTCTCAACCTCAGGCCCTTGAATCGTTATCTCAAGGTGCTGCCCTTCAAGATGGCCCACATTTCATTCTTGGGCTTCAGTCAACCACATGAAGGCCGACCTGCAACCCCGCCAACAGGCGAAGTTCCTTGGTGTCCTTCTCGACCCAGTCGGCATGGCGGCGTCTCTCACTCCGTGGAGAGCAGACCGCTTGCTCAGCATGCTGGGTCATTTCAGCTTGGTCGGTCTCGTGACCGCCCACAGGGTCCAGAAGCTGCTGGGTTTGATGTCAGCAGCTGCACGGTAGTTCCTCTTGGCCTGCTGAGGGCACGCCCCCTGCAGTGCTGGTTCAATGCCTTCTGTCTTCACCCGAAGGGCAACAGGCAGGTGATGCTGCATGTGTCCCGGGCTTGCATTCGAGCCCTGCACCCTTTGAGGGACCGGGAGTTCTTGCTCCGAGGTGTCCCACTGGGGGGCCTTCCCCACAGGAGACCGGTCATTTCGACAGATGCGTCCCTGACAGGCTGGGGAGCTGTCTGGGAAGGACGGACGGCGAGGGGCATGTGGCAGCCCCCATGGACGTTGGAGCACATCAACGTCCTCAACCTGAAGGCCATCCATCTTGTCTTGCAGAGAATCCTGCCGGTGTTGCAACACCAACACGTTCTCGTGAGGATAAACAGTACTGTGGCAGTGTACTATGTCCATCACCAAGGGGGAACAAGGTCCCAGAGGTGCCTCCAATCAAGTCAATCGTTGAGCAGCTAGATGTGTCTGTTCAGGACACGCTGAATAACGCCAGGACTCCATCCACTAGAGCTTGCTACGCACTCAGGTGGGGGATCTTTTCAGATTGGTGTGCTGGCATGGGCCTCGAGCCAGCGGCTTGCCCCGTGCCACAAGTTTTGCGTTTCTTGCAGTCCGAATTGGATCAAGGCAAGGCGGCCAGTGCCGTGACAGTCTATGCTTCGGCCATTTCGGCCTTTCACCAGGGTGTGGACAATGGTCCCCTTGGGAGGCATCCCTTGGTTTGCCAGTTCTTGACGGGAGCCCGCCGGTTGCGTCCAGATCGCACTTTTCGGGCACCGGGCTGGGATCTGCCCACGGTTTTGACGTCACTTACTGTAGGCCCGTATGAGCCTATTTTAGACGCAGATTTGCGTTCCTTGTCGCTTAAGACTGCCTTTCTCTTGGCGCTCTGTTCTGCGAAACGTGTCAGTGAGCTGTGTGCTCTCTCCGTTAGTGATGACTGCCTTAGGTGGCAGGCAGGAGGTGCTAGCGTGTCACTTTGGCCGAATCCAGCTTTCCTGCCAAAGGTTCTTAATCCGCGGTCCATTAATCCAAAGGTTCTTAATCCAGGTCCTGGAGGTGACTCAATTCCAGCCTTCTTCCACCTCACAGGCACAGCACTACAAGTTGCTGACCCTGTGCCCAGTCAGGGCCTTGGGGGCCTTTTTGGCCCGTACGCAGTCCTTGCTGAAGGCGCACTCTCAGCTTTCATCTGTTACGGTGCAGCACGGCAGGGGCTTCCACTCTCCAAGCAGAGACTCGCATTGGCTGGTGGAGGTTATTTCCCATGCTTACAGGGCGCAGGGAATACCGGTTCCTTCTGGTACGAGGGCTCACTCTACCAGGAGTATAGCTACGTCTTGGGCTGCCCTTAGGGGTGTAGCAGCAGACGATATCTGTGCAGCGGCCTCATGGTCGACGCCATGCACTTTTACCCATTTTTACAGGGTGGATGTCACTCGCCCGCCTCCAGTCGGCGATGCCGCCCTCATGTCCGTGACCGAGCGAGGTTTTAATCATTGATTCTGGGTTCCTCGCGACCCTTTTGGTATGTGTCATCCCTTTTTAGACCGTAGTGACGGTCAGAGTGAGGTCGAAACAGATTGTAGGTTACGAATGTAACTATGGATCTGTGAGACCGAGGGATGACCGTCACTATCCTTGTCGCTCGGACCATTCTGAGGCGTTCAGGGATAGGAGACTGACCCGGGAGCATTCTCTGCTATTTATTAACGCAAGTCGTTCTGCTTCCGGAGGTCATGGACATGACTATTTTGACATATGGTCTCGGTGATAGGCAGAACGAAGGTGATCATTCCTTTTTAGACCGTAGTGACGGTCATCCCTCGGTCTCACAGATCCATAGTTACATTCGTAACCTACGTTTTGCGTCATACTCATTCGTCTCTGTGAAATAGCTCATGATTTCGTAACTGCCCTATGGCAAACTACATGTCAAAATAAACAGGAGATCCTACTGATTCCAATGGAGTATAGAATGTCTCTGTATATCCTTTTTTGAAATCACATCAAATTTCTGCATTTTTTCATACCTCCCCATTTCCCCCATTTCAAAATAATTTATTTTTCAAATCAGAAGTTGTATTCAAACACCTGTTTGTCATAGCGATGGCAGGTGCTTGATATGCCATTTCAGGACCCAAAATAGTAATAGAAAGAACACTTACAGTCACACTTATACTCTTTTGTTCTGACTTTTGACCTTGAATCTCTGTTCTTGGCCAGATGTTAATATTGTTAATTAACCCTCTAAGCGCCACAGGCGGATATAGTCGACAAGATGCGGTACTGAATAAAACGGTCGATTTAGTCAAATAGGGTGTAGGGATGTAACGGTATGAAAATTTAACCCCACGGTTATAGTGACCAAAATTATCACGGTTTTCGGTATTATCGCGGTTTTAAAAATTGTGTGTACAATATGTTAAGAAAGCGCTGATGGGTGTAGACAAGCTGAAATATTTTAGTTTAAAAAAGTATAGGCAAAACCTTATTGCCTTCAGCAGGATACCGATCATTCACAGCAGTGGCAATCCTAGTCTCTGCTCAACCCTCCACACACACAGAAAATGGCTTGTCTTGTTTCTTGCATATTTTGAATTCATAAACCTTATATATTTTGCTAATAGTTTAGAATATGTTAGGATCTGCATAATTACTTATAGCTAAAAATATTCAGTAATTTGAATACTTCATATTGATTTTTGAACTATTGCACTTGTCTTTAATGACTTTAATGTTGTGTAGGTCTAATTGAGAGCCTGTCACTTTAAGAGATACGTGAAGTAGGCTAATTATATTAACCTTCATTCGGTTTTAGGAAAGTATTCACGCATAGTTCAAGGATATCCGTTTTCATTGAATAAAATGAATGTTCAAAAAAGTCAAAGAAAATTTTGCTTGTTGAAAATATTGATAAGTGTCTTGCAATGTTAACTTCTATGATTTTGGTGAGCACCAGGCTACTGTACATTAATGATAGACATGACGCGTGAGCTAACGGGATAGTTACCTTGATGGATTTCTCTCAAGATGTAAAAGTTTGCCAATAGGCTGTGTAGCTTTTTTCGGAAATTGAACTAAACACTACAGTAGGCCTAAATGAACTAAATTCCATAGCCTACTGTCACTTTTCCCTTGGTTGGAAATGTTGGCTGCTTAAAGCTTAACTTATGATTTGGAGTTTGGTTTATCTGTTATATCCAATGAGTGACACCCAGCGCTCAACATAAAAACTTCACGGCATTCTCCTGATAACGTTAGTGGAATAGCCTAGATTTAATGTGAACGTGTAGGCCTACATAAAAAGACGCGGAGTGGCTACATGATACAGCGCACGTTTTGGGGTGAAAATGCGCCCTTTAAAAGCAGGTGTAGCCTTATCCGAATCATGGTTAAATCCATCAATTAGACAACAGAATTAGTAAGTTAAAGTTTTGTTTCATAGCCTTCAGCTTGTGTCAAAAGCAGGCTCGGATGAAGCTGGGAGGAATTAAACACGCGGTTACCACACCGTAGTATCAACCGTGATAATAATGATATTCGAAATGAACACGGTAATTGTTATCGTCAACATTTTTATCATGGTTTACCGTCACACCGGTAATCGTTACATCCCTAATAGGGTGTCAAACTTCGTTCAAACTCCCTGCCACTAGTTGGCAGACATGTCATACTACGTCCCTGACTCAGAATTACGTCATGCTTCTATACAAAATATTCGAGCAAGAGCGCTTGAAATGAGTGCAAAATATCAGCTGAGCTAGTTTGCTGTGAGCCATTGTACCGGAGCGGTATTGTTAACGTAAACGACTATTAGCATTAGATAATCGTCTAAACACATCAAAATAGTTTACCAGGAATGAAGTACTGGGTCTTCTGTTCGCTGACAGCGATTCTGAAGGGGAATATCATGAATATCAATGCCATGCTTCATGCGTCTCTGCCTAGCAGTAAAATGCAGCTGGACGACGTGATAGTTTAGTCACACCAAACACAAACGTGGATCCTTTGCCCAATGTCAGTGTTATGAAAAGTGTTTCACAGGGTTTAGGTGTTCATCGGGAACTTAGCAGACCCTCATAAGACGTGTTAGTTGTGTAGAGAATGAAAATAGCGTCGGGGGACTGACTTTTATTTATTGCGCTAGCCATTAGATAATCGTCTAAACACATCAAAATAGTTTACCAGGAATGAAGTACTGGGTCTTCTGTTCGCTGACAGCGATTCTGAAGGGGAATATCATGAATATCAATGCCATGCTTCATGCGTCTCTGTCTAGCAGTAATCCAGCTGGACAACGTGAGTGTTTAGTCACTCCAAACACAAACGTGGATCCTTTGCCCTAATGTCAGTGTTATGAAAAGTGTTTTACGGGGTTTCGGGAACTTAGCAGACACTGATAAGATGTGTTAGTTGTGTAGAGAATGAAAAATTAGCATCGGGGGACTGCCTCTATGGCGCTATCCATTTGCTCCTCTTCCGTGTGCCTCGATCTCCATAATGGCGAGGACGGTAACGTGATAGAGCCTTTTGTCTAATACTAATGGGTATGTTGGTATGGAGGTCTATAAGTGTCCATGGGAGAGCTGTGGGGCAACGTAGAAGCAGTATGGCGAGTCACAACAAGAATGAGAATGGACAGAGCATGCTTCACTCCACTCGGGAGGCGCGCGTGGCAGACCTATTAGCTGCCATCAGACAAAATAAGCTACAGGTGCAGTGTGAGGTGAGTTTTTGTATCATGCTCTGCAATGAGAGGTACCACACCATGACACACTACAAGAACTGTCACCTGGATGAAAAGGGATTCATTATCTCCACAGCAAAAAGAATGCTTTTTGATTTGCATTCCCGTCATCATCATTCCCATCATCTTGCCATTTATTCGTAATTATTCACATTGTTGATTTACTATGTCCCTGACCATTAGTATGGTACAATGTGTTATTTTAGTGTGTACATGTCCTTGTGATGTGTATGTCAGCTAACCCCCCCCCCCCCAAAAAAAAAACAACACATACAAAGTGGCAGATCTAAAGGCCACAGGCAGACAAAATACAGGTGTAGGCAGTGTGGGGTGGGCCTTTGTGTTGTGCCCTGCAATGAGAGGTGCCACACCATGAAATACCACAAGAAGTGTCAACTGGATGAATAGGAATTCATTATCTCAACAGCAGAAGGCCTGCTACATAAATTCACAGCATCGTCATCATTCCCATCATTTTGCTATTATAGCCTAATGATTTACACTGTTGATTTACTATTTCCCTGACCATTTAGTATGGTACAATGTGTGTTTTTTTTGTGTGTGTGCATGTCCTTGTGATGTGTATTATCACAAAAAAAAAATCCAACCAAAAAACTAAAAAATTCTAAAAAATTCTAAAATCCGGATGGCCGCCACCATATGACGTCATTATGACGTCATACTATGCAAATTAGTTGGACAATTGTAATCCCCACATAAACTTTGGGCCATCCTTAGTATTTCTCTAATTTACAGAAAGTCTCTATCTCTTATCACTTTTAAGTGAAAGCCTTTTGAAATTGAGATGTCAAAATCGAAAAAACCTCTGGCGCTTAAAGGGTTAAATCAACGTAACAAGGCTACAGCCTATTTCACAGTTTTCTTCAACTGGGACTTTAGCCCCAGTCTATTGTTAGGCCTATAGGCTACAAGTAGGCTATCACACTGGTGTGGCTCATGTTGTTTTACAGTAGCCTAGGCCTTATGGTTTTTCAGTATTCCATTTGTGAATTAGAAAAAAGTAGTCTAGGCCTGTAGGTTATTGCTTGAAAGCGTTTTTGAACTAACATCCTAAAGACTTTTTTTCACCGCACAAATGTCGGAAAATTAGAGTTCCTGCACTTATTTTTTCCCACTTCAAGCACTGGTTACTACATAATGGACCAATTGTTACATTTGGCAAAACAAAAAAACCGCAACCCCCGCATTATGTAGCAACAACCGCAATATGTAATAACTTATTACATAATGCAGCAAAATGTATTACATATTGCGTTCAAGAAGTTTATTACATAATGCGGCAGATATTACAAAATGCGGCAATTATTACATAATGGCGTGCACATTTATTACATTATTACATAATGCGGTGTTATTACATAATGCGGTGCTACAAGGCCTATATATAATCTCCCTTTTATATCAAAAATACTTGAAAAAATAGTTCTAGTCCTCCTTGACCTCAGTGCTGCTTTTGACACCATAGATCATGACATACTACTCCACAGGCTTGAACATTCCATAGGTATCAAAGACTCTGCACTTGCTTGGTTTAGATCATACCTTACTACCCGCCAACAATTTGTACAGGTCCATAATGAACCTAACCTGACTTTCGCCAGATCCTGTAGTTCGCTGTCTGCTTCACACAAGGATCTGGGACTTCTCGATAGGGTATGTATTTCTGAAGGCGGGTCCTTGTAAAACATCCTCGCATGTGATTTGATAAACCACTTGCCTGTTATCTTGAATGACGTGCTCGGCTTCTTCAAGCTCTTCCCCAACCCGGTCGGAAGAAGAGTAAAAACATCCTTGCCACCAATAAATGTCTTCAAAACTATTCTCTGTTAATCTTTTAAAGAATGAATACTCGATAGATCCGACAAAACGGTTGAAATAGCAGAATCAATGTCAGCACAAGACTCCTCGCTGCGTGCCGCCATTGTTATTTGAATCAAACACTCGCTTCGGCGCTCCTGATTGGTTGCTCATTTTTTGAGCAACCGCCAGGGGTTTGGATTGCCCTCGCGTCCAGACCCTTGTGTGGAGCTCAGCGAAACGCCTCTGGTGGAGCATGGCGGAACTACAAGGGTCTGGCGAGAGTCAGGCTATAATGAACCATCCTCCCAGACTATAGTTAAATATTGAGTGCCTCAAGGCTCAGTACTAGGGCCCCTATTATTTTCTCTTCATATGCTTCCTCTAGGTTCTATAATTAGAAAACATGGCATCGATTTCCATTCTTATGCAGATGATACACAATTATATATTTCCATAAAGCCCGATGAACCAACCCCGTTAGCCAAACTCAACATATGTCTGAGAGACATAAAAATTTGGATGACTAATAACTTCCTGCTATTGAACTCAGATAAAACAGAAGTTATGGTTTTAGGTCCTAAAAAGACTAGGGATATCCATCCTATCCACATCACAGGTTACATATAGTGATCTCTCACTGACCTCATCCACAAGTGTTAAAAATCTAGGACTTACAATTGATCAAGAACTTCTACTCAATAGTCACATAAAGCAGATCACAAAAACTTCATTTTTCCATTTAAGGAACATTTCAAAGATAAGGAAGTCCTTATCCTTACCAGACGCTGAAAAATTAATCCACGCTTTTGTCACCTCCAGGCTAGACTATTGTAATGCGCTATACGCCAGCTGCAATAATACCTGTCTAAAAAGCCTACAGCTTATACAAAACGCAGCTGCTCGCACACTCACTAGGACCAAGATATTAAAGATCTTCTAGTCCCATATAATCCACCTAGACCCTTACGATCACAAAATACTGGACTTCCTGTAATTCCAAGAATTTCAAAAACTACAGTAGGAGGCAGAGCTTTTTGTTACCGCGCACCCCTCCTCTGGAATAATCTTCCTCCCTCAATTCGATTAGCAGACACCCTCCCTATTTTTAAGTCTAGACTTAAAACATATCTCTTTAGTGCTTCCTATAGTTAGGTATGGTGCAGTGTGGAACTTCAACCACCTCAGGGTCTTATTGGAACGGACCACCTCTGCTGTGGGCTTGTGTGACTGGTGCCCCAGTCATGCGTCCCATGGTGGCTACTGACCACACCTGAGCTGGTGCTGACTACCCTCCACCATGCCTTAGTTATGCTGCTTTAGCATTGCGCTGTCATGGACTTCTTATGTGGCATGCCGTACAACTCCTCTTCTCCCCTCTCCCTCTCCCTCTGTCTCTCTCAACTCTCCCTCTTTCCTTCTCTCCCTGTCCTGTCCTCTATAGTGTAGCTTGGGGGGGAGGGTCCCGCGTGCTGTCTGTTGCGCATGCGGGCGTTTTGTTCATTCGCGCCGTTTCGGTCATGGGCCTTCCTCGGGTGGGTTTGCGCGTCGTGTCTGGGCTGCGCGCCCGGGTGGTGTGGCTGGGTGCTCTGGGCCGGTCGGGGTCCGCTCGCGGGTGGCGTCGCTCATCCGCGGGGGGCCTTCCGTCGCCGTCTGTAGATGGGGGGGGGGGGGGGGGTTCGTGTCGGCTCCATTTGGCAGTGGTTCTGCGTGGGCGTATATTGGCGGTCTGGCTGGGGCATACGGTCTGATCGGTTGTGCACGGTTGTGCGTTTTGTGGGATGGGGGGACGGGGGAGGTGGGAATGCATGGGAGTGGATGGCGGAGGGGAGGGCTATGTTGCGGCATTGTATTTGGAGTGGAAGTCCAATGATTTTAACGATTTTAATTACATTACATCGCCTCCCTACGCCTCCCTACCCTGTTAACAGGATGACATGTCAAAAGACATGAAGCATTCTGGACTTTTTCTCTGGGGGCGCTGTTTCCGGGGGGCCTGGGCAGCGGGTTCAGTCTGGGTGTGATGTTGTGGTGTGGTTTTCTTTTTTGTTGTTGCTCTCATGTGCTTTCTTTCTTTTCTGTCTTCTTCGTCTTGTGGGGCATGTGGCTGTGTGTGGGTGGGTGGGTGGATGTTGCGTGCGTGGTGGATGATGTGCGGGATTCTCTTTTCGGGTTTAACTGGGTAACCTATTCCAACGCACCTGTCCCCACAAAAGAGGTGTGTAAAAGCGTTTTGTAAACCCTCTATAGTATAATCATTTATATCACCATTGATATACTTATTAATACCAACCATCATGACTTACAGTAATACTAACACACTTTATTTCTCTTCCCTTTCCCCTATACCTCACCTGTGAGGTAAACCATTACCAGCCATCAACCATCTCTGTGCCTGTCCCTCATCACACCTGAAGTCACATCCCTCTGACTGCCCTACCATCGCCATTGCCATTGCCATCCCTATGACTGCCCTACCATCGCCTGCTGTGGTTCCCTGCCCGAATCTTTGGCCCACGCATCCTAGCGACCCATCACTTTCCGAAATAACTAATGGATTACTAATGGACAATTTATTCCCTACACTGGACTATTTGAACTTTCATTGTCATTGTAACTTTCAAACTACAAATGACTTTACTGTAACTGACCCCAGGCAGATGGGTTGGGCCCTTGAGTCGTGGATCTGTCTGAGGTTTCTTCCTGTATGTATCTCCAATTCTAGGGAGTTTTTCCTTGCCCCTGTTACTCATGGGCTCTCTTTGAATGTTTAAACACTCTGTAAAGCGCCATGAGACGTGTAATGTTTTGGCGCTCTATATGTGAAATTAAATTGAAAATTTAAATTAATGCTTTGCTTCTCTCTTTTAAAAAGGACCAGGCCAGCCACTGTTTTATTGTTTATTTTGTGTATTTATGGTTTTAGCTGAGTTTGCGCCATGACCTGTAACAACTGGCCAACTTGTTAGCTGGGTTTTGTTAATGAGTTGTGTACGTCTCGGCAGTCTTAAGTAAACCTAAGCAAAGCCTAATAGAGCTATTAGTATTAGTATTGGTGATAATTGTGAGTGCTGGTTATTCTCCTCCCTCTCTGTCTTTATCATAGGCTGGCTTTGTACAAGGCCGGATCCGCTCTGCCACACTCCTGAGGGACCACTTTGGTGAGGGACACTGTAGTGGTGTCTTACTGTGATATTTGTAGTGGGATTGATAACCCCTTAAGTGTGTAGTTCTTGTGATGCATGCTTGTTTGGTGTTGGGTTTGCTGTCTCCTTTTCTGTCTCTCGCCAGGGGCCTCCGGAGTTGGGGGTGTGTGTGAGCCGATCCGACCTTCTTATATTGAGGGGAACAGCCAGCCACTCCAAATAATGATCCATGTGAATGCTTAAAACTTTGCTTGTGATTTTTTACTCTAATAAATGTATGTATTTTTCCACATTTATGCCTCTGTCAATTGTCCCTTTGCGGGGAACACATTGAACTAGCCACACTGCACAATGGCCCTCATTTATCAAACGAGCGTACGACCAAAAACAGGCGTAAAACAGGCGTACGCTTGTTTCCACGCAAAGTATGGCATTTATCAATGTGAACGTGATCGGTGGCTACGCTCAAATCTCACGTCTAGTCTCAACTCGTGTACGCAAGTTTTTCAGGTGGCATGCATCTCGCAGCAGTAAATCGGCGGTGCATTAGAAAGTTGAATAGTTCAATTGATGGACTATCTCGGACATAACACCTTTCCTGAACATGTGCAGCCTATTTTCTGTAATGAAGCATATTATATTGACACATTTCATGGCTTAGAATAGCCATAGGCGATGATTACTTTGTCTTTGGCAAACGCAACATTCATGAATTAGGCCTAGGCATATATATTTTAAAAGGGCAAGTTTCAGTGTCGTACCACGGTTTTGTAATGAATGTATTTATAGTATGATGCGTTCTCTCTGCGAAAATAAAGTCTGTTGCGCTCAAATCGCTCTATTTTCTCGCCTTCCTTGATGACAGCTTCTAGCTGTCAAAATTAACAAGGTTCAGCTGGACGTCACTGTGGCTCGAGATCACTAATGATCTTTTTTGGACGTATAATGCACCTTCATGTCGTAAATTCTAGGGGCGAGGCCATTAAAACGAGCATAATATAGGGGCGTCATATTTAAATCACGCGTGTTTCCAGCCGCCACATTTATCAACAAACGTTCATTCTTACGCTGGAATTGGAGTGATATGACAGTTTGATGAATCACACGTGAGCCCCGTCGTAAGATGATTTCTGCGCTCAGATATAAGCTGGTTTCTACGCTCTGTTGATAAATGAGGGCCACTGAGAGAGTTTAGGGATCCTCCTGCCCTTTACCAGGGGGTGGCGTAGTCAGATTATACAGTTAGTATTCTGCGTGGCAGATACCACACTCATATGCTACCAGACCTCCAGCCTTAAGCACTCTCCCCACATACATCTTGCCTGACTGATGCACTCCCTCCCGGGGTTCATGCTATGGTGTACCATAAGGAGTCAGTCCGGATTTGCTACTGCTGCTTCCTGTATATCTCCTGGAGAAGTGTACAACACCACAACTATGCTTTGCATCTCCAGAAATGAATAATAAAAGAGATTAGTGGATTCAAGTGAACTTCAAGTGAAGCATTTACTGTACATTTCATGCATCTGATTGTTTTCTGTCCATTGTTGAACTTGCACTGTTCTGCAACCTATTTGCACTCTGAACTATACCTCATGTCTGTTACATCATTTGAAACAAGGATGAAATTTTGATTTTGTAACAATTTTGAGCCAATCAAATCATAATAAAGAACCTGACAAATAAATACTAAATATCTGCACCAGGGACATTGGAAGTAAACAGTTGGGGATGCTGAGAAATTGTATTGCATTATATTAAAACTCCCCAGCAGTGCATCTAAGTGACATCTGCCAGCCAAAGTATGTGGAAACAACTCCTGTATGAAGGTTTTAAAGAGGAAACAGCTATGTGCAAAAACAAACAAGCCTACGTGTCATTTGTCAACCAGAATAGGTCAAATAGGAGGTGGGGCCCAGTACCACTGTGTAGATTCCTGAGTTTGTTTCAGGCACAGAAAGTTTTCATGTGATAAATCTTATTACATAATATTACATTACATTTAGCAGACACTTTTTAAATTCACAGTGACTGACATATGTCAACTATATAACAAGAGATGACATTGTCATTACATTGTCCCCGAATCAACTTGGGGTGGAGTGTCTTGTTCAAGGGCATTACAGTGGAAGAATCAGAATCAGCTTTATTTGCCAGGTTTGCGTAAACAAACAGGGCATTTGTGCCAAACAAAGCATTTGTACCAAATCTTATGTGAATGAGATATGTACTCAAACTAAATAGTGTTTTTGTTTATTTGACCTGTAGTGAAATGAATGATTGCCCAATGATTAAGACTAGGTGTACACACCAATAGTGTTGGGGGCGACCTGGTGAATGGAAGTAATTCATTTTCTATTAGAGGCAGCATCTTTTGGCAGCGAACAGAGGCAAGACCATCAGCATTGCATTTTAGTTGGCAAGAACATAAAAAACGGTTGACGTCTGGATGAGCATCAACAACAATGTAGAGGTCCTCAACTTTTTGGTCCCTACGCTAGGCCACAAAATAACCTAAGTGGCAGTTTGGGATTCTGATAATTTGTCTAATTGCATTACACTAAAACTCCCCACTTCTCATC
This sequence comes from Sardina pilchardus, assembly GCF_963854185.1. Classification (NCBI taxonomy): domain Eukaryota; kingdom Metazoa; phylum Chordata; class Actinopteri; order Clupeiformes; family Clupeidae; genus Sardina; species Sardina pilchardus. Next base: position 33,349,223 of record NC_085010.1, on the reverse strand, counting down.
TACTGGAGCCCAAGTTTTTGTACTCTTTTGATGACTGATGACTGTGTTCTATGTTTTTGAAGCATTTCTTTATGGTTCAAATGTATCTGTTGACAGATATCACATAAATTCTTAGATATCAGATCACCTTTGTTGTGGCTACTGCGGCTATACAAGCAATCCAAGAGATATAATGTCACTATAGTCGGATGCAGACAGTTTGTGAGAACTGACATACTGTGATCTTCTGATGTAGTGTATGTGATATCCGTCATCCAAAGTATGCAATCAATTCCTGTATGTAGGCCCACGAAAAGAGGAAGCAGCTACGTGCAAAAATGAACAAGCCTACGTGTCACTTGTCAGACAGTCAGCCAGAATACGTTGAAGAGGAGATGGGGGCCAGCACCACGGTGGTTTCCTGTGTGCTCTTTTGATGACTGATGACTGTGAAAGATGACTGTGTTCCTCACATTTGTGGTATTTGTCTATTGTTGAAATGTATCTGTTCAAGTCAAGGTAACTTTATTGTCCCCAAGGGGCAATTTTTGTGCAGCCAGCAGACAGGAATACATAAGGACAAGACACACAACAATGCAGCAAAAACATAAAATACCCATAGAAACTAAAAACACAAGATAAATAGGATGAGAAAGTAAACAATAAAATAAAATAGATAAAATCAGAAAATAAATACATTAATACATTTAAAACAATTCTGGCAAATTGTTTAAAATGGAAATGGCAGTCGGGATAAAAGAATTCCTGAGTCTATTTGACCTGCATCTGGGCATGGAGTACCTGCGTCCTGAGGGAAGTAGCTTGAACTGGCAAGACAAGGGGTGGCTAGGATCAGCTGCAATGGATTGGGCCTTTTTTGTCACTCTGTTTGTTGATAGATATCACATATTTTCTTAGGTATCAGTTAGACCGGTTTTGTTGTGGCTATAGAAACTTTAAGAGCTATCCAAGACAATTGATATCACTATAGTTGCATGTAGAGTTTGTGAGAAGTGACGCATTCAGTCAGAAAGTATGCAGTCAGAAAGTATCAGTGATGTAGTCTACATGTCATGGGATCTGTATGTTGGCCTGCTTTAAGGGGAAATAGCTACGTGCAAAAAACATTCGTGTCAGTTGTCAGAGAGTCAGCCAGAATACATTGAAGAGGAGGTGGGGGCCAGTGGTTTCCTGTGTAGATTCTTGAGTTTGTTTCAGGCACTGAATGTTTTCATGTGATAAATCTTAAGTGAATGAGATATGTGAAACTAAATAGTGTTTTGCTGTATTTGCCCTGTAGTGAAAATGATGATTGCCCATGCACTTGACACTTAACGTTTAAGACTAAATGTACACACCGAGAGGGTTAGGGGTGACCTGGTAAATGGAAGTCAATATTCTATTAGAGCCAGCATCTCTTGCCAGCGAACAGAGGCAAGACCATCGGCATTGCATTTTAGGTGGCAAGAACATTTTAAAAAAAGTTGAAGTCTGGTCAATTTTGTTGTTATGAGCTACAACCAATCAGAATGTAGAGGTCCTTAACTTTTTGGTCCCTACACTAGGCCACAAAATGACCTAAGTGGCTTAGGACATCTGCACCAGGGACACTGGAAGTCAGTAACAGTTGGGGATTCTGAGAAATTGTCTAAATCCATTACATTAAAACTCCCCAGCAGTGGATGTGCAAATTGTCTACGTGACATCTGTCAGCCACAGCAAGTACAAGTACAGTATGTGAAAACAACTCTTTTACGAAGGTATCAAAAAGGAAACAGCTACGTGCAAAAACAAACAAACCTACGTGACATTTGTCAGCCAGGATAGGTCGAAGAGATAAGTCAAGTCAAGTGAAGTCAAGTTTATTTATTTAGCGCATTTCATACACAGAGGTCATTCAATGTGCTTTACATAAACAAAAAACAAACAGTAATAGCAGATAAAAGCATAGATGAGCAAAGAGTAGTAATAACTAGAGATGTAATTCCAAGGAAATTACAAGTGCATGAAAATGCAAAAATGATGAGGACTTTTATTTTGAAACAGTTGTGGGTAGAGGAAACAGTTGAACAGGATATGTTGTCTTAAGAGAGCCAGAAAGCCTGAGACAGAGAGTTGCTGCCAGGTGGCTTTGAACACTAACAATGCTAACCATACTAACTTGCTAGCGAAGACTTTTATTTTGAAACTTTTGTTGTTAGGGTATCCATGGTGGCCACTATCAGGAAACAAGAGCTTACTGCAGTATAATCATGTTGCTTGCTATAGAAACCATCATAAACGCTTAATTTGCTTTGTTGGTTGCTAGGTACATGGAGGTTTCATGTAGTTGACTGGAGGCATAGTTGATGATAACTGACAGTTGGAATGGTTGAACAGTTAAATAGTTGAGTAGTTACAATGGTTAAATGATTTAATAGTGTATTATTGCAGTGAGGACTTTTATTTTGAAACAGTTGTGGACAGAGGGAACAGTTAACAGGATATGTAGTCTTCTGAGAGACTGTATGCTTAAAGCCAGAGAAACTGACAGTTGGCTGCAGGTGGCTGACCAGCTGGCGTAAGATTCTAATTGCTGCCGTGATATCATAATGAGCAATGTTAAGTCTATGGGGGAAATTGTAATAGTTTTTAACTAATAGTTTAAAAAGTATAAAAGTTACAAAGTTGAAAAATACAAAGCACACATCGCGTAAGTAAGACCTACGCGACATAGTTTGAATGGAGTTTCTACGTTAAGCGGTTGAAGCTGAATTGCGTGCGTTAGAAGAAGAACTAGAAATGCAATTCCAAGGAATTACCAGTGCATGAAAATGCAAAAATAGATAGATAATATATGGTTACTAAGGTGTAGCTAGGGTAAACATGGTGGTTGCATAGTTTACAGAGAGTTGATAGTGTGAAGGTAAACATGTTAAAATGTTGATTAGCTAACTTAGCTAATGATTTCTAGCAGTAACGCTAAAAATGCTAATTATGCTAGCAATGCTAACTATACTAACAATGCTAACCAGGTTGATTAGCTAGCTTAACCAATGATTTCTAACAGTAATGTTAAAAATGCTAACTATGCTAACAATGCTAAATATGCTAACAATGCTAACCAGGTTGATTAGCTAACTTAGTTGATGATTTTTTGCAGTATTGTTAAAAATGCTAACTATGCTAACAATGTTAACTATGCTAACCATGCTAACTAGCTAACTTGCTAGTGAGGACTTTTATTTTGAAACATTTGTTGCTAGGGTATCCATGGTGGCCACTATCAGGAAACAAGAAGTTACTGCAGTATAATCATGTTGGTTGCTATGGAAACGGTCATAAACACTAAATTTTAATGGTTGCTATGTTGGTTGCTAGGTACATGGAGGTTTCATGTAGTTGACTGGAGGCAAAGTGGATGATAACTGACGGTTGGAATGGTTGAACAGTTCAATAGTTGAGTAGTTTCAGTGGTTAAATGATTTAATAGTGTATTATTGCAGTGAGGACTTTTATTTTGAAACAGTTGTGGACAGAGGAAACAGTTAACAGGATATGTAGTCTTCTGAGAGACTGTATGCTTAAAGCCAGAGAAACTGACAGTTGGTGCCCAGGTGGCCGGCCACCTGGCGTAAGATTCTAATTGCTGCCGTGATGTCATAATGAGCAATGTTAAGTCTATGGGGAAATAGCTCAATGTTAAATCTATGGGGAAATCGTTTTTTAATTCATAGTTTAAAAAGTATAAAAGTTACAAAGTTGAAAAATACAAAGCACACATGGCATAAGCAAGACCTACGCAACAACGTTTGAATGAAGTTTCTACGTTAAACGGTTGAAGCTGAATTGCGAGCGTTAAAAGAAGAAGTTTAAAAACTAGAAATGCAATTCCAAGGAATTACCAGTGCATGAAAATGCAAAAAAAATATAGATAGATAATGTAGATATGGCTACTAAGGTATAGCTAGGGTAAACATGGTGGTTGCATAGTTTAAAGAGAGTTGATAGTGTTTAGGTAGACATTTTAAAGCTTAAACATTCCTGTTCTAACTTAACTAATGATTTCTAACAGGTATTCTAAAATGTTAACTATGCTAACAATGATAACCAGGTTGATTGGTTTACTTGGCTAATGATTTCTAGCAGTACTGTTAAAAATGTTAACTATGCTAACAATGCTAACTATGCTAACAATGCTAACCACGTTGATTAGCTAACTTAGCTAATCATTTTTAGCAGTTATGCTAAAAATGTTAACAATGTTAACTATGCTAACAATGCTAACCAGGTTGATTAGCTAACTTAGCTAATCATTTTTAGCAGTTATGTTAAAAATGCTAACTATGCTAACAATGTTAACTATGCTAACCATGCTAACTAGCTAACTTGGTACTGAGGACTTTTATTTTGAAACATTTGTTGATGGGGTATCCATGGCTGCCACTATCAGGAATAAAGAAGTTACTGTAGTAAAATCATGTTGGTTGCTATGGAAACGGTCATAAACGCTTAATTTTGATGGTTGCTATGTTGGTTGCTAGGTGCATGGAGGTCTCATGTAGTTGACTGGAGGCATAGTTGATGATAACTGACAGTTGGAATGGTTGAACAGTTAAATAGTTGAGTAGTTTCAATGGTTAAATGATTTAACCTTTTAAAAGGGTGGGTTTTGAACATTCTAACACAAGATTCTATTCCGCAACAATTCAACGTTCTAAAATTCTATGTAGAATTCAATGAACCCAGGTATTCTTTAGAATGTTAATTTTCCAACATTCCAAACACACCGGTGTGACGGTACACTCTTAAGGGTTAATAGTGTATTATTGCAGTGAGGACTTTTATTTTGAAACAGTTGTGGAAAGAGGAAACAGTTAACAGGATATGTAGTCTTCACAGAGAGATTGTATGCTTAAAGCCTGAGAGAGAGAGGGCTGCTGCAGGTGGGGCTGGCCACCTGGCATAAGATTCTAATTGCTTAATGATCCGATTGTGATGTCATAGAGGCCAATGTTAAGTCTATGGGGAAATTTGTAATAGTTTTTAATTTATAGTTTAAAAAGTATAAAAGTTACAAAGTTGAAAAATACTTAGCAGCCTTCCCCTATTTAAGACCTACGTTGCGACGTTTGAATGAAGTTTCTAAGTTAAACGGTTCAAGCTGAATAGAAAAAATGAATTTGATCAGCGGAATAATAATAAGAAGAAGCCTTGGAAGAACAGTACAGTGCATTTTCATGCACTGTAACTAGAGATGTAATTCCAAAGAAATTACGAGTGCATGAAAATGCAAAAATGTACAGATAAATCATGTAGATATGGTTACTAAGGTGTTGCTAGGGTAGACATGGTTTCATAGTTTATGAAAGTTGATAGTGCGAAGATAGACAGTTTAAAATTGAATATGGATAGCTTAAAAGCTGTTGATAAAAGGATAATTTAATGAATGTTGACAGACTGATAGTTTAATTGATGTTGATAGGTAAATCATTTTAAATGGATGGCGATAGCTATAGTTTATTGGATGTTTAATGTTTTGCTAATGTTTGCTAGCAGTTAGGTTAATAATGCTAATATGCTAATCAGATTGCTTAGCTAAGTTAGGTCTTGTTTGCTAGCAGTTTTGCTAACTATGCTAATAATGCTAACCAAGGTGATAAGCTAACTTGGGTAATGATTTTTAGCAGTAATGCAAAGAATGCTAACAATGCTAACTATGTGAACAATGCTAACCAGGTTGATACGCTAACTCAGTTGATGATTTCTAGGAGTTATGCTAAAAAAATGCTAACTATTCTAACAATGCTAACTATGCTAATAATGCTAATCAAGGTGATTAGCTAACTTGGCTAATGATTTTTAGCAGTTAATGCTAAAAATGCTAACAATGTTAACTATGCTAACAATGCTAACCAGGTTGATTAGCTAACTTAGTTGATGATTTCTAGCAGTTATGCTTAAAATGCTAACTATGCTAACAATGCTAACTATGCTAACCATGCTAACTAGCTTACTTGCTAATGATGATTTTTATTTTGAAACATTTGTTGCTAGGGTATCCATGGTGGCCACTATCAGAAATAAAGAAGTTACTGTAGTAAAATCATGTTCGTTGCTATGGAAACAGTCATAAATGCTTAATTTTAATGGTTGCTATGTTGGTTGCTAGGTACATGGAGGTTCCATATAGTTGACTGGAGGCATAGTTGATGATAACTGACAGTTGGAATGGTTGAACAGTTAAATAGTTGAGTAGTTTCCATGGTTAAATGATTTAATAGTGTATTATTGCAGTGATGACTTTTAATTTGAAACAGTTGTGGACAGAGGAAACAGTTTAACAGCCCTGCTGAAAAAAACAGCAAGAAACCAGTTTAGGCTGGTAGCTGGTTTTAGCTGGTCTTTGCTGGTCTTTGCCCAAAACACAGTTATTATTGCTGGTCTTTGCTGGTGTAGCTGGTTAGGCCACCAGCTAGACATGCTGGCGTGACCATCTGAGGAAGCTGGTCGTGCTGGTGTGACCAGCCTGTCTTTTGGGATACAGCTGGTTTAAGATGGTCATGCTGGTGACCAGCCTGTCAAGCTTGACAAAGATGGTCAAGCTGGTTTTCTAGAATAACCAACATAAGCTGGCGTGGCCAGTAAAAACCAGCAATGTAGACCAGCAACACCAACTAAAATGACCAGCTTAAGGTGGTACGACAATCAAAACCAGCTGAATAACCATCATAAGCTGGGTAAACCAGCTGAAGGTGTGTTTTCGCGAGAGTTTTGCTGGTCTAGCTGGTTGACCATCAAAGGGTGGTCAAATAAGCTGGTTAACAAGCTGGTCAACCAGCAAACCACCTTTAGCTGGTCAGGCTGGTTTTTTCAGCAGGGAGGATATGTAGTCTTAAAGGGATATTCCGCCATTTTTGGAAATACGCTCATTTTCCACCTCCCCTCGAGCAAAACAATCGATATTTACCTTGTTCCCGTTCATCCAGCCATTCTGTGAGTCTGGCGATACAACTTTTAGCTTCAGCCTAGCATAGATCATTGAATCGGATTAGACCATTAGCTTATCGCCTGCTAGCTTCATGTTTAAAAGTGACTAAGATTTCTGGTAATTTTCCCATTTAAAACGTGTCTCCTCTCAAGTTAGAAAGTGCAATAAGACCAACTGAAAATGAAACCTGGCGTTTTTCTAGGCTGATTTGACATGGAACTACACTCTCATCTGGCGTAATAATCAAGGCAACTTGCAGCTACTGGCACTACTACTGCTTGTTGTCTATGGGGACTATTTTCAGATGCTGCGTACGATATCACTGCGCCTATGGTACGTTTGCAAGTTGCCTTGATTATTACGCCAGATGAGAGTGTAGTTCCATGTCAAATCTGCCTAGAAAAACGCCAGGTTTCATTTTCAGTTGGTCTTATTGCACTTTCTAACTTGAGAGGAGACACGTTTTAAATGGGAAAATTACCAGAAATCTTAGTCACTTTTAAACATGAAGCTAGCAGGCGAGAAGCTAATGGTCTAATCCGATTCAATGATCTATGCTAGGCTGAAGCTAAAAGTTGTATCGCCAGACTCACAGAATGGCTGGATGAACGGGAACAAGGTAAATATCGATTGTTTTGCTCGAGGGGAGGTGGAAAATGAGCGTATTTCCAAAAATGGCGGAATATCCCTTTAAGAGAGCCAGAAAGCCTGAGACAGAGAGTTGCTGCCAGGTGGCTTTGAACACCTGGTTTAAGATTCTAATTGCTTAACGACTTTATTGTGATGTCATAATCCAATGTTAAGTCTATGGGAGAAAAAAATGGTTTTAAAAATTCATATAAATTAAACGATAAAGTTTTCAAAGATGAAATTTACATAGCTGAAGTCACCTAAGTCAGACCTACGCAGCGCAGTTTGAATGAAGTTTCTACGTGAAACGGTTGAAGCTGAATTAGAAGCACAAAAAGCGTTAGAAGAATATCGCCGAAAACTAGAGAATGTAATTCCAGGGAAATTACGAGTGCATGAAAATGCAAAAATGTATAGATAGAGTAGATAATGTAGATATAGTTACTAAGGTGTAGCTAGGGTAAACATGGTGGTTGCATAGTTTAAAGAAAGCTGATAGTGTGAAGGTAGAGAGTTTAAAGCTTAAACATTACAGTTCTAACTGAACTAATGATTTCTAGCAGTTATGCTAAAAATGCTAACAATGCTAACTATGCTAACAACGCTAACCAGGCTGATTAGCTAACTTAGCTTATCATTTCTAACAGTTATGCTAAAAATGCTAACTATGCTAACAATGCTAACTATGCTAACAATGCTAACCAGGTTGATTAGCTAACTTAGCTAACAATTTCTAGCAGTTATGCTAAAAATGCTAACTATGCTAACAATGCTAACCATGCTAACTAGCTAACTTGCTAGTGAGGACTTTTATTTTGAAACATTTGTTGATAGGGTATCTATGGTGGCCACTATCAGGAATAAAGAAGTTACTGTAGTAAAATCATGTTGGTTGCTATGGAAACGGTCATAAACGCTTAATTTTAATAGTTGCTATGTTGGTTGCTAGGTACATGGAGGTTTCATGTAGTTGACTGGAGGCATAGTTGATGATAACTGACAGTTGGAATGGTTGAACAGTTCAATAGTTGAGTAGTTTCAATGGTTAAATGATTTAATAGTGTATTATTACAGTGAGGACTTTTATTTTGAAACAGTTGTGGACAGAGGAAACAGTTTAACAGGATATGTGTAGTCTTCAGAGAGATTGTATGCTTAAAGCCTGAGAGAGAGAGAGCTGCTGCAGGTGGGGCTGGCCACCTGGCATAAGATTCTAATTGCCCTATTATGATGTCATAATCCAATGTTAAGTCTATGGGAGAAAAAATGTCTTAAAAAATTAATATAAATTCAACGATAAAGTTTTCAAAGTTGAAAAATACAAAGCTGAAGTCACCTAAGTAAGACCTACGCAGCACAGTTTGAATGAAGTTTCTACGTTAAACGGTTGAAGCTGAATTGAACGCACAAAAACGTTAGAGGAAAAATAAAAATAATAAGAATAAATCGGATAACAGTAGAGTGCATTTTCATGCACTCTAATAATAACTAGAGAATGTAACTAGAGAATGTAATTCCAGGGAAATTACGAGTGCATGAAAATGCAAAAATGTATAGATACAGTAGATAATGTAGATATAGTTACTAAGGTGTAGCTAGGGTAAACATGGTGGTTGCATAGTTTAAAGAAAGCTGATAGTGTGAAGGTAGACAGTTTAAAGCTTAAACATTACAGTTCAAACTGAACTAATGATTTCTAGCAGTTATGCTAAAGATGCTAACAATGCTAACTATGCTAACATTGCTAACCAGGTTGATTAGCTAACTTAGCTAATCATTTCTAACAGTTATGTTAAAAATGCTACATATGCTAACAATGCTAACTATGCTAACCAGGTTGATTAGCTAACTTAGCTAATCATTTCTAGCAGTTATGCTAAAAATGCTAACAATGCTAACCATGCTAACTAGCGAACATGCTAGTGAGGACTTTTATTTTGAAACATTTGTTGATAGGGTATCTATGGTGGCCACTATCAGGAATAAAGAAGTTACTGTAGTAAAATCATGTTGGTTGCTATGGAACGGTCATAAACGCTTAATTTTAATGGTTGCTATGTTGGTTGCTAGGTACATGGAGGTTTCATGTAGTTGACTGGAGGCATAGTTGATGATAACTGACAGTTGGAATGGTTGAACAGTTAAATAGTTGAGTAGTTTCAATGGTTAAATGATTTAATAGTGTATTATTGCAGTGAGGACTTTTATTTTGAAACAGTTGTGGACAGAGGAAGTAGTGAAACAGGATCTGTAGTCTTAATGAGATTGTATGCTTAAAGCCTGAGAGAGAGAGAGCTGCTGCACCTGGACTGGCCACCTGGCATAAGATTCTAATTGCCCTATTATGATGTCATAATGTAATGTTAAGTCTATGGGGAATTTTTAATAGTTTTTATTTAATAGTTCAAAAAGTATAAAAGTTACAAAGTTGAAAATTACATAGCTGAAGTCACCTAAGTAAGACCTACGCAGCGCAGTTTGAATGAAGTTTCTACGTTGAACGGTTGAAGCTGAATTGAACGCACAAAAAGCATTAGAAGAATAATATCAACTAGAAATGCAATTCCAAGGAATTACCAGTGCATGAAAATGCAAAAATAGATAGATCATGTAGATATGGTTACTAAGGTGTAGCTAGGGTAAACATGGTGGTTGCATAGTTTACAGAGAGTTGATAGTGTGAAGGTAGACAGTTTAAAGATTAAACATTCCAGTTCTAACTTAACTAATGATTTTTATTCATGTTAAAATGTTGATTAGCTAACTTAACCGATGATTTCTAGCAGTAATGCTAAAAATGCTAACTATGCTAACAATGCTAAATTTGCTAACAATGCTAACCAGGTTGATTAGCTAACTTAGTTGATGATTTTTTGCAGTTATGCTAAAAATGCTAGCTATGCTAACCATGCTAACTAGCTAACTTGCTAGTGAGGACTTTTATTTTGAAACATTTGTTGCTAGGGTATCCATGGTGGCCACTATCAGGAAACAAGAAGTTACTGCAGTAAAATTATGTTGGTTGCTATGGAAACAGTCATAAACACTTCATTTTAATGGTTGCTATGTTGGTTGCTAGGTACATGGAGGTTTCATGTAGTTGACTGGAGGCATAGTGGATGATAACTGACAGTTGGAATGGTTGAACAGTTCAATAGTTGAGTAGTTTCAATGGTTAAATGATTTAATAGTGTATTATTGCAGTGAGGACCTTTATTTTGAAACAGTTGTGGACAGAGGAAGTAGTGAAACAGGATCTGTAGTCTTAATGAGATTGTATGCTTAAAGCCTGAGACAGAAGGTGCCTCTCATAGCGTTTACGCGTCCTCTCTCGCTCCTCACTGATCTACATAAAGAATGATGGAGCGGCAACAATGGGATAGTCTAGCCCTTCTTCTATCTTTCTTTATGTAGATCATTGAGGATCGAGGAGCGAGGGAGGACATATAAACGCTGCTTGAGAGGGACCCACAGTAAATACTTTAAAAGTTGTATGTAGATAGTCTAATTAATGTTGATAGACAGAATGTTTAATGGATGTTGATAGGCAGATTGTTTAATAGATATTGATTGACAGTTTAATGGGTGGATGAGTGAATGGTCTGAAGAAGATGAATGGATAGAAGGTTGGATGGAATGTGCCTTATATTCTTGTTAAGAGAGACACTGATACAGCTCTCTTAGAGTAATTGACACAGGTGTAATCAATTTAACTGGCTAGTCTTAAGAGAGCCAGAGTAGGCTACTCTTAAAGCCTGAGACAGAGTAAATAATTTAAAAGTTGAATGTAGATAGTCTAATTAATGTTGATAGACAGAGAGTTTAATGGATGTTGATAGACAGATTGTTTAATAGATGTTGATAGACAGTTTAATGGGTGGATGAGTGAATGGTCTGAAGAAGATGAATGGATAGAATGTTAGATGGAATGTGCCTTATATTCTTGTAGAATGGAGAGACACAGCTCTCTACTGAGAGTAGTGGATACAGATACAGGTGTAATCAATTTAACTGGCTAGTCTTAAGAGAGCCAGCCTGAGACAGAGTAGATTGTTTAAAAGTTCAATGTAGAGCGTCTAATTGATGTTGTTGATAGGCAGACTGTTTAGAATGGGTGGATGAGTGAATGGTTTGAAGAAGATGAATGGATATAAAGTTGGATGGAATTAGGAGGACTTATTTTGATATTGTTGTGCGCAGAGGATACAGGGGAACAGAATATGTAGTCTTCAGAGAGGAGCCTGAGAGAAACTGACAGTTGGTGCCCAGGTGGCTGACCAGCTGGGGTAACATTCTAATTGCTGCCGTGATGTCATAATGAGCAATGTTAAGTCTATGGGGAAATTGTTAATAGTTTTTAATTTATAGTTTAAAAAGTATAAAAGTTACAAAGTTAAAAAATACATTGCGCTGATGTCCTAAGCAAGACCTTCGTAACACAGTTTGAATGAAGTTTCTAAGTTAAACGGTTCAAGCTGAATTGCGTGCGTTAGAAGAAGAATAATAAGAAGTAGTAGAAGAAGAAGAAGAAGAAGCCTAGGGATAACAGTACAGTGCATTTTCATGCACTGTAACTAGAAATGCAATTCCAAGGAATTACCAGTGCATGAAAATGCAGAAATAGATAGATAATGTAGATATGGTTACTAAGGTGTAGCTAGGGTAAACATGGTGGTTGCATAGTTTACAGAGAGTTGATAGTGTGAAGGTAGACTGTTTAAAGATGAAACATTCCAGTTCTAACTTAACTAATGATTTCTATTCATGTTAAAATGTTGATTAGCTAACTTAGCTAATGATTTCTAGCAGTTACGCTAAAAATGCTAATTATGCTAGCAATGCTAACTTTACTAACAATGCTAACCAGGTTGATTAGCTAACTTAACCAATGATTTCTAGCAGCAATGCTAAAAATGCTAACTATGCTTACAATGCTAAATTTGCTAACAATGCTAACTAGGTTGATTAGCTAACTTAGTTGATGATTTTTTGCAGTTATGCTAAAAATGCTAACTATGCTAACAATGCTACCTATGCTAACCATGCTAACTAGCTAACTTGCTAGTGAGGACTTTTATTTTGAAACATTTGTTGCTAGGGTATCCATGGTAGCCACTATCAGGAAACAAGAAGTTACTGCAGTATAATCATGTTGGTTGCTATGGAAACGGTCATAAACACTTAATTTTAATGGTTGCTATGTTGGTTGCTAGGTACATGGAGGTTTCATGTAGTTGACTGGAGGCATAGTGGATGATAACTGACAGTTGGAATGGTTGAACAGTTCAATAGTTGAGTAGTTTCAATGGTTAAATGATTTAATAGTGTATTATTGCAGTGAGGACTTTTATTTTGAAACAGTTGTGGACAGAGGAAACAGTTTAACAGGATATGTGTAGTCTTCAGAGAGATTGTATGCTTAAAGCCTGAGAGAAACTGACAGTTGGTGCCCAGGTGGCCGGCCACCTGGCGTAAGATTCTAATTGCTGCCGTGATGTCATAATGAGCAATGTTAAGTCTATGGGGGAAATTGTAATAGTTTTTAACTAATAGTTTAAAAAGTATAAAAGTTACAAAGTTGAAAAATACAAAGCACATATGGCATAAGCAAGACCTACGCAACAAAGTTTGAATGAAGTTTCTACGTTAAATGGTTGAAGCTGAATTGCGAGCGTTAGAAGAAGAAGTTTAATAACTAGAGAATGTAATTCCAGGGAAATTACGAGTGCATGAAAATGCAAAAATGTATATATACAGTAGATAATGTAGATATAGTTACTAAGGTGTAGCTAGGGTAAACATGGTGGTTGCATAGTTTAAAGAAAGCTGATAGTGTGAAGGTAGACAGTTTAAAGCTTAAACATTACAGTTCTAACTGAACTAATGATTTCTAGCAGTTATGCTAAAAATGCTAACTACGCTAGCAATGCTAACCAGGTTGATTAGCTAACTTAGCTAATCATTTCTAACAGTTATGCTAAAAATGCTAACAATGCTAACTATGCTAACAATGCTAACAAGGTTGATTAGCTAACTTAGCTAATCATTTCTAACAGTTATGCTAAAAATGCTAACTATGCTAACAATGCTAATTATGCTAACCAGGTTGATTAGCTAACTTAGCTAATCATTTCTAGCAGTTATGCTAAAAATGCTAACAGTGCTAACCATGCTAACTAGCTAACTTGCTAGTGAGGACTTTTATTTTGAAACATTTGTTGATAGGGTATCTATGGTGGCCACTATCAGGAATAAAGAAGTTACTGTAGTAAAATCATGTTGGTTGCTATGGAAACTGTCATAAACGCTTCATTTTAATGGTTGCTATGTTGGTTGCTAGGTACATGGAGGTTTCATGTAGTTGACTGGAGGCATAGTTGATGATAACTGACAGTTGGAATGGTTGAACAGTTAAATAGTTGAGTAGTTTCAATGGTTAAACGATTTAATAGTGCATTATTGCAGTGAGGACTTTTATTTTGAAACAGTTGTGGACAGAGGAAGTAGGCCTAGTGAAACAGGATCTGTAGTCTTAATGAGATTGTATGCTTAAAGCCTGAGAGAGAGAGAGCAGCAGGTGGCCGGCCACCTGGCATAAGATTCTAATTGCCCTATTATGATGTCATACTCACAATGTTAAGTATATGGGGGAAATTTTAATAGTTTTTATTTAATAGTTCAAAAAGTATAAAAGTTACAAAGTTGAAAAATACAAAGCTGAAGTCACCTAAGTAAGACCTACGCAGCGCAGTTTGAACGAAGTTTCTACGTTAAACGGTTGAAGCTGAATTGGATGCACAAAAACGTTAGAAGAAAAATAATAAAGACTAGAAATGCAATTCCAAGGAATTACCAGTGCATGAAAATGCAAAAATAGATAGATAATGTAGATATGGTTACTAAGGTGTAGCTAGGGTAAACATCGTGGTTGCATAGTTTACAGAGAGTTGATAGTGTGAAGGTAGACAGTTAAAAGATGAAACATTCCAGTTCTAACTTAACTAATGATTTCTATTCATGTTAAAATGTTGATTAGCTAACTTAGCTAATGATTTCTAGCAGTTATGTTAAAAATGCTAATAATGTTAGCAATGCTAACTTTATTAACAATGCTAACCAGGTTGATTAGCTAACTTAACCGATGATTTCTAGCAGTAATGCTAAAAATGCTAACTATGCTAACAATGCTAAATTTGCTAACAATGCTAACCAGGTTGATTAGCTAACTTAGTTGATGATTTTTTGCAGTTATGCTAAAAATGCTAACTATGCTAACAATGCTAACTATGCTAACCATGCTAACTAGCTAACTTGCTAGTGAGGACTTTTATTTTGAAACATTTGTTGCTAGGGTTTCCATGGTGGCCACTATCAGGAAACAAGAAGTTACTGCAGTATAATCATGTTGGTTGCTATGGAAACGGTCATAAACACTTAATTTGAATGGTTGCTATGTTGGTTGCTAGGTACATGGAGGTTTCATGTAGTTGACTGGAGGCATAGTGGATGATAACTGACAGTTGGAATGGTTGAACAGTTAAATAGTTGAGTAGTTACAATGGTTAAATGATTTAATAGTGTATTATTGCAGTGAGGACCTTTATTTTGAAACAGTTGTGGACAGAGGAAGTAGTGAAACAGGATCTGTAGTCTTAATGAGATTGTATGCTTAAAGCCTGAGACAGAAGGTGCCTCTCATATAGCGTTTACGCGTCCTCTCTCGCTCCTCGATCCTCACTGATCTACATAAAGAATGATGGAGCGGCAACAATGGGATAGTCTAGCCCTTCTTCTATCTTTCTTTATGTAGATCATTGAGGATCGAGGAGCGAGGGAGGACATATAAACGCTGCTTGAGAGGCACCCACAGTAAATACTTTGAAAGTTGTATGTAGATAGTCTAATTAATGTTGATAGACAGAATGTTTCATGGATGTTGATAGGCAGATTGTTTAATAGATATTGATTGATAGTTTAATGGGTGGATGAGTGAATGGTCTGAAGAAGATGAATGGATAGAAGGTTGGATGGAATGTGCCTTATATTCTTGTTAAGAGAGACACTAGCTGCGTTTCCATTACAAATATGCGCAAAAACTTTGTCGATATTGTCTTAATGTCGAATATCACAATTTTCGCAATTGCGGTGTTTCCATTACATTCGGCTAACTAAATTAAAATCTCGTGTATTCTCGCGTGCTCTAAGTCATTAGGAGACATGGTGGTTATCAACATTACCCAGATTTAGCCATAGGGATTTAGCCTACACTAGATGCATTCAAATTGCCACCACGGCACGCTGATTATCAGTCATTAGGCTATAAGCCATCAGCGGAGGAGTAGCTACGTTTTGGTGGGGCAGAAACATAAAATTAAAAATGACATATTTCACAGGAGTTTGTTGTAGTAGGCCTATGCTTAAATCATGTCACAGCCATGTCAGTGGAATATTTCGTAGATCAGCCCAGTTGATTAGTTTCTAAAACTAGAATCTAGATTTCTTTCAGCACCGTTCTCATCACGTTAAACCAGTAAAGCATAGCAACGTTGTTGCTATGGGTAAACAAAACTAGTTGAGCGGTTGCGTAGCCTATGCAGCGTTTTTGAGAAAGTGTTGTCGGCAAGTTCACAGCTGTGGATTCAACATTTTATAATGACACGAGCCACTTTTAATGAAAAAAAAAATATTGTTTTACATTATTCTCCCGGTGCCACTTCCTGTCGGCAGTCTTCTTCGTCGATTTCGTTCCTCCTAACATCCTGTTGTTGGATCACGTGACTCGTCAGATGCGAAAAAAGTGTTTCCATTGCAGTTTTGCGAAATATACAAATTTCGATACGCTCGAAATACCACCTCACCCGAGCGCAAAAACTTTTTATCGAAACATGTGAGTTTTTTCGAAATGTGTGTGTTTCCATTAAGCACATTTCTTTTCGCAACTCTTAATTTGCGCAATTTAATGGGTAATGGAAACGCAGCTACTGATACAGCTCTCTGAGAGTAGTTGATACAGGTGTAATCAATTTAACTGGCTAGTCTTAAGAGAGCCAGAGTGTTAAAGCCTGAGACAGAGTAAATAATTTAAAAGTTGAATGTAGATAGTCTAATTAATGTTGATAGACAGAGAGTTTAATGGATGTTGATAGGCAGATTGTTTAATAGATGTTGATAGACAGTTTAATGGGTGGATGAGTGAATGGTCTGAAGAAGATGAATGGATAGAAAGTTGGATGGAATGTGCCTTATATTCTTGTAGAGTGGAGAGACACAGCTCTCTACTGAGAGTAGTGGATACAGATACAGGTGTAATCAATTTAACTGGCTAGTCTTAAGAGAGCCAGAGTGTAAGCCTGAGACAGAGTAGATTGTTTAAAAGTTGAATGTAGATCATCTAATTGATGTTGATAGGCAGACTGTTTAGAATGGGTGGATGAGTGAATGGTTTGAAGAAGATGAATGGATAGAAAGTTGGATGGAATTAGGAAGACTTATGTTGATACAGTTGATACAGGGGAACAGAAAATGTAGTCTCAAGAGCCTGAGAGAGAGAGAGAGAGAGAGAGAGAGAGAGCTGCTGCACCTGGACTGGCCACCTGGTGTAACATTCTAATTGCTGCCGTGATGTCATAATGAGCAATGTTAAGTCTATGGGGGAAATTGTAATAGTTTTTAACTAATAGTTTAAAAAGTATAAAAGTTACAAAGTTGAAAAATACAAAGCACACATGGCATAAGCAAGACATTCGCAACAAAGTTTGAATGAAGTTTCTACGTTAAACGGTTCAAGCTGAATTGCGTGCGTTAGAAGAAGAACTAGAAATGCAATTCCAAGGAATTACCAGTGCATGAAAATGCAAAAATAGATAGATAATGTAGATATGGTTACTTAGGTGTAGCTAGGGTAAACATGGTGGTTGCATAATTTACAGAGAGTTGATAGTGTGAAGGTAGACAGTTTAAAGATGAAACGTTCCAGTTCTAACTTAACTAATGATTTCTATTCATGTTAAAATGTTGATTAGCTAACTTAGCTAATGATTTCTAGCAGTTACGCTAAAAATGCTTATTATGCTAGCAATGCTAACTTTACCAACAATGCTAACCAGGTTGATTAGCTAACTTAACCGATGATTTCTAGCAGTAATGTTAAAAATGCTAAGTATGCTAACAATGCTAAATTTGCTAACAATGCTAACCAGGTTGATTAGCTAACTTAGTTGATGATTTTTTGCAGTTATGCTAAAAATGCTAACTATGCTAACAATGCTAACTATGCTAACTAGCTAACTTGCTAGTGAGGACTTTTATTTTGAAACATTTGTTGCTAGGGTATCCATGGTGGCCACTATCAGGAAACAAGAAGTTACTGCAGTATAATCATGTTGGTTGCTATGGAAACGGTCATAAACACTTAATTTTAATGGTTGCTATGTTGGTTGCTAGGTACATGGAGGTTTCATGTAGTTGACTGGAGGCATAGTGGATGATAACTGACAGTTGGAATGGTTGAACAGTTCAATAGTTGAGTAGTTTCAATGGTTAAATGATTTAATAGTGTATTATTGCAGTGAGGACCTTTATTTTGAAACAGTTGTGGACAGAGGAAGTAGTGAAACAGGATCTGTAGTCTTAATGAGATTGTATGCTTAAAGCCTGAGACAGAAGGTGCCTCTCATAGCGTTTACGCGTCCTCTCTCGCTCCTCACTGATCTACATAAAGAATGATGGAGCGGCAACAATGGGATAGTCTAGCCCTTCTTCTATCTTTCTTTATGTAGATCATTGAGGATCAAGGAGCGAGGGAGGACATATAAACGCTGCTTGAGAGGGACCCACAGTAAATACTTTAAAAGTTGTATGTAGATAGTCTAATTAATGTTGATAGATAGAATGTTTAATGGATGTTGATAGGCAGATTGTTTAATAGATATTGATTGACAGTTTAATGGGTGGATGAGTGAATGGTCTGAAGAAGATGAATGGATAGAAGGTTGGATGGAATGTGCCTTATATTCTTGTTAAGAGAGACACTGATACAGCTCTCTGAGAGTAGTTGACACAGGTGTAATCAATTTAACTGGCTAGTCTTAAGAGAGCCAGAGTACTCTTAAAGCCTGAGACAGAGTAAATAATTTAAAAGTTGAATGTAGATAGTCTAATGTTGATAGACAGAGAGTTTAATGGATGTTGATAGACAGATGGTTTAATAGATGTTGATAGACAGTTTAATGGGTGGATGAGTGAATGGTCTGAAGAAGATGAATGGATAGAATGTTGGATGGAATGTGCCTTATATTCTTGTAGAATGGAGAGACACAGCTCTCTACTGAGAGTAGTGGATACAGATACAGGTGTAATCAATTTAACTGGCTAGTCTTAAGAGAGCCAGCCTGAGACAGAGTAGATTGTTTAAAAGTTCAATGTAGAGCATCTAATTGATGTTGTTGATAGGCAGACTGTTTAGAATGGGTGGATGAGTGAATGGTTTGAAGAAGATGAATGGATATAAAGTTGGATGGAATTAGGAGGACTTATTTTGATACTGTTGTGCGCAGAGGATACAGGGGAACAGAATATGTAGTCTTCAGAGAGGAGCCTGAGAGAAACTGGCAGTTGGTGCCCAGGTGGCTGACCAGCTGGGGTAACATTCTAATTGCTGCCGTGATGTCATAATGAGCAATGTTAAGTCTATGGGGAAATTGTTAATAGTTTTTATCTAATAGTTCAAAAAGTATAAAAGTGACTAAGTTGAAAAGTCATAGCACACCTGTCCTAAGTAAGACCTACGTAACAAAGTTTGAATGAAGTTTCTACGTTAAATGGTTCAAGCTCATGTGCGTGCGTTAGAAGAAGAAGTGGAATAATAAAAAGCCTAGGAAGAACAGTACAGTGCATTTTCATGCACTGTAATAATAAGAAGAAGTTGCGGAAGAAGACTTGGAATAACAGTACAGTGCATTTTCATGCACTGTAATAAGAAACCTAGGAAGAACAATATAGTGCATTTTCATGCACTATAATAATAATAAGAAGAAGACCGAGGAAGAACAGTACAGTGCATTTTCATGCACTGTAATAAGAAGATGTCGGATAACAGTAGAGTGCATTTTCATGCACTCTAACTAGAGAATGTAATTCCAAGGAAATTACGAGTGCATGAAAATGCAAAAGGTATAGTTTAATGGATGTTTAATGTTTCGCTAATGTTTGCCAGCAGTTATGTTAATAATGCTAATATGCTAATCAGCTTGCTTAGCTAACTTAGCTCATGTTATCTAGCAGTTTTGTTAGCCATGCTAACAATACTAACTATGCTAATAATGCCAACCAAGGTGATAAGCTAACTTGGCTGATGATTTTGAACAGTTATGCAACAAAAGCTAACTATGTTAACAATGTTAACTACGTTAACAATGCTAACCAGGTTGATTAGCTAACTTAGTTGACGATTTCTAGCAGTTCTGTTAAAAATCCTTACTATGCTAACAATGCTAACCAAGGTGATTAGCTAACTTGGCTAATGATTTTTAGAAGTTATGCAAAAAATGTTAACTATGTTAACAATGCTAACTATGTTAACAATGCTAACCAGGTTGATTAGCTAACTTAGCTTATTATTTATAGCAGTTATGCTAACTATGCTAACAATGCTAACTTTGCTAACTATGCTAACCATGCTAACTAGCTAACTCGCTAGTGAGGACTTTTATTTTGAAACATTTGTTGCTAGGGTATCCATGATGGCCACTATCAGAAATAAAGAAGTTACTGTAGTATAATCATGTTGGTTGCTATGGAAACTGTCATAAAAGCTTAATTTTAATGGTTGCTATGTTGGTTGCTAGGTACCTGGAGGTTTCATGTAGTTGACTGGAGGCATAGTTGATAACTGACAGTTGGAATGGTTGAACAGTTAAATAGTTGAGTATTTTCAATGGTTAAATGATTTAAAAGTGTATTTTTGCAGTGAGGACTTTTATTTTGAAACAGTTGTGGACAGAGGAAGTAGGCCTATGAAACAGGATCTGTAGTCTTAATGAGATTGTATGCTTAAAGCCTGAGAGAGAGAGAGCTGCTGCACCTGGACTGGCCACCTGGCATAATATTCTAATTGCCCTATTATGATGTCATAATGTAATGTTAAGTCTATGGGGAAATTTTAATAGTTTTTATTTAATAGTTCAAAAAGTATAAAAGTTACAAAGTTGAAAAATACATAGCTGAAGTCACCTAAGTAAGACCTACGCACCACAGTTTGAATGAAGTTTCTACGTTAAACGGTTGAAGCTGAATTGCACGCACAAAAACGTTACAGGAAAAATAAAAATAAAAAAAATCGGATAACAGTAGAGTGCATTTTCATGCACTCTAATAAATCGGATAACAGTAGAGTGCATTTTCATGCACTGTAACTAGAGAATGTAATTCCAAGGAAATTACGAGTGCATGAAAATGCAAAAATGTACAGATAAATCATGTAGATATGGTTACTAAGGTGTTGCTAGGGTAGACATGGTGGTTTCATAGTTTTTGAAAGTTGATAGTGCTAAGATAAACAGTTTAAAATTGAATTAGCTAACCTGATTACCAGATAAGCTAACTATGCTAACAATGCTAACTATGCTAACGAGGTTGATTAGCTAACTTAGTTGATGATTTCTAGCAGTTAATGCTAAAAATGCTAACTATGCTAACAATGCTAACTATATTAACAATGCTAACCAGGTTGATTAGCTAACTTAACTGATGATTTCTAGCAGTTATGCTAAAAATGCTAACTATGCTAACAATGCTAACTATGTTTACAATGCTAACCAGGTTGATTAACTAACTTAGTAATCATTTCTAGCAGTTATGCTAAAAATGCTAACTATGCTAACAATGCTAACTATGCTAACCATGCTAACTAGCTAACTTGCTAGTGAGGACTTTTATTTTGAAACATTTGTTGCTAGGGTAACCATGATGGCCACTATCAGAAATAAAGAAGTTACTATAGTAAAATCATGTTGGTTGCTATGGAAACGGTCATAAACGCTTAATTTGAATGGTTGCTATGTTGGTTGCTAGGTATGTGGAGGTTTCATGTAGTTGACTGGAGGCATAGGTGATGATAACTGACAGTTGGAATGGTTGAACAGTTAAATAGTTGAGTAGTTTCAATGGTTAAATTATTTAATAGTGTATTATTGCAGTGAGGACTTTTATTTTGAAACAGTTTTGGACAGAGGAAGTAGTGAAACAGGATCTGTAGTCTTAATGAGATTGTATGCTTAAAGCCTGAGAGAGAGAGAGCTGCTGCACCTGGACTGGCCACCTGGCATAAGATTCTAATTGCCCTATTATGATGTCATAATGTAATGTTAAGTCTATGGGGAAATTTTAATAGTTACAGTGCATGAAAATGCACTGTACTGTTCTTCCTAGGCTTCTTATTACAGTGCATGAAAATGCACTGTACTGTTCTTCCTAGGCTTCTTCTTCTTATTATTCTTCTAACGCACGCAAATCAGCTTGCGTTACGTAGGTCTTACTTAGGACATGTGTGCTATGACTTTTCAACTTTGTAACTTTTATACTTTTTAAACTATTAATTAAAAAATGATTTCCCCATAGATTTAACATTGAGCTATTTCCCCATAGACTTAACATTACCCTTTATGACATCACGGCAGCAATTAGAATGTTACGCCAGGTGGCCAGTCCAGGTGCAGCAGCTCTCTCTCTCTCTCAGGCACACTGGCTCTCTTGAGACTACATTTTCTGTTCCCCTGTATCAACTGTATCAACATAAGTCTTCCTAATTCCATCCAACTTTCTATCCATTCATCTTCTTCAAACCATTCACTCATCCACCCATTCTAAACAGTCTGCCTATCAACATCAATTAGACGATCTACATTCAACTTTTAAACAATCTACTCTGTCTCAGGCTTTAAGAGCACACCCTGGCTCTCTTAAGACTAGCCAGTTAAATTGATTACACCTGTATCTGTATCCACTACTCTCAGTAGAGCTGTGTCTCTCCATTCTACAAGAATATAAGGCACATTCCATCCAACTTTCTATCCATTCATCTTCTTCAGACCATTCACTCATCCACCCATTAAACTGTCTATCAACATCCATTAAACTCTCTGTCTATCAACATTAATTAGACTACATTCAACTTTTAAATTATTTACTCTGTCTCAGGCTTCAAGCATATACACTCTGGCTCTTAAATTAAATTGATTACATCTGTATCAACTGTCAGTTTCTCTGGCTATAAGCATACAATCTCTCTGAAGACTACATATCCTGTTAACTGTTTCCTCTGTCCACAACTGTTTCAAAATAAAAGTCCTCACTGCAATAATACACCATTAAATCATTTAACCATTGAAACTACTCAACTATTTAACTGTTCAACCATTCCAACTGTCAGTTATCATCAACTATGCCTCCAGTCAACTACATGAAACCTCCATGTACCTAGCAACCAACATAGCAACCATTAAAATTAAGCGTTTATGACCGTTTCCATAGCAACCAACATGATTACACTGCAGTAACTTCTTGTTTCCTGATAGTGGCCACAATGAATACCCTTGCAACAAATGTTTAAAAATAAAATCCGCACTAGCAAGTTAGCTAGTTATCATGGTTAGCATAGTTAGCATTTTTAGCATAACTGCTAGAAATGATTGGCTAAGTTAGCTAATCAACCTGGTTAGCATGTTTAGCATAGTTAGCATTTTTAGCATAACTGCTAAAAATCATCAACTAAGTTAGCTAATCAACCTGGTTAGCATTGTTAGCATATTTAACATTGTTAGCATAGTTAGCATTTTTAGCATAACTGTTAGAAATCATTAGCTAAGTTAGCTAATCAACCTGGTTAGAACTGTGAGCATAGTTAGCATAGTTAACATTTTTACCATAACTGCATGAAATCAGTAGCTAAGTTAACCAATCAACCTACCATAGTTAACATTTTAACATGAATAGAAATCATTAGTTAAATTAGAACTGGAATGTTTCAGCTTTAAACTGTCTACCTTCACACTATCAACTCTCTGTAAACTATGCAACTACCATGTTTACCCTAGCTACACCTTAGTAACCATATCTACATTATCTATCTATTTTTGCATTTTCATGCACTGGTAATTCCTTGGAATTGCATTTCTAGTTATTATTCCGCTTACCAAATTCATTTTTTCTATTCAGCTTGAACCGTTTAACCTAGAAACTTCATTCAAACGTTGCAACGTAGGTCTTCAATAGGGGAATGCTGCTATGTATTTTTCAACTTTGTAACTTTTATACTTTTTAAACTATAAATTAAAAACTATTAAAAATTTCCCCATAGACTTAACATTGGCCTCTATGACATCACAATCGGGTCGTTAAGCAATTAGAATCTTCTGCCAGGTGGCCAGCCCCACCTGCAGCAGCCCTCTCTCTCTCAGGCTTTAAGCATACAATCTCTCTGTGAAGACTACATATCCTGTTTCCTATTTCCACAACTGTTTCAAAATAAAAGTCCTCACTGCAATAATACACTATTAAATCATTTAACCATTGAAACTACGCAACTATTTAACTGTTCAACCATTCCAACTGTCAGTTATCATCAACTATGCCTCCAGTCAACTACATGAGACCTCCATGTACCTAGCAACCAACATAGCAACCATTACAATTAAGCATTTATGACCGTTTCCATAGCAACCAACATGATTTTACTACAGTAACTTCTTTATTCCTGATAGTGGCAGCCATGGATACCCTATCAACGAATGTTTCAAAATAGAAGTCCTCAGTAGCAAGTTAGCTAGTTAGCATGGTTAGCATTTTTAGCATAGCTGCTAGAAATGATTAGCTAAGTTAGCTAATCAACCTAGTTAGCATTGTTAGCATAGTTAACATTTTTAACATAACTGCTAGAAATGATTAGCTAAGTTAGCTAATCAACTTGGTTGGCATTGTTAGATAGTTGGCATTGTTAGCGTAGTTAGCATTTTTAGCATAACTGCTAGAAATGATTAGCTAAGTTGGCTAATCAACCTGGTTAGCATAGTTAGCATTTTTAGCATAACTGATAGAAATCATTAGCTAGGTTAGCTAATCAACCTGGTTAACATTGCTAGCATAGTTAGCATTGTTAGCATAGTTAAAATTTTTAACATTTCTGTTAGAAATCATTAGTTAAGTTAGCTGATCAAACTGGTTAGCATTGTTAACATAGTTAGCATTGATAAAATTTTTAACATTTCTGTTAGAAATCATTAGCTAAGTAAACCAATCAACCTGGTTATCATTGTTAACATTTTAACATACCTTTTAGAAATCATTAGTTAAGTTACAACTGGAATGTTTAACCTTTAAACTGTCTACCTTCACACATCAACTCTCTTTAAACTATGCAACCACCATGTTTACCCTAGCTATACCTTAGTAACCATATCTACATTATCTATCTATATATTTTTGCATTTTCATGCACTGGTAATTCCTTGGAATTGCATTTCTAGTTTTTATTTAATAGTTCAAAAAGTATAAATGTTACAAAGTTGAAAAATACATAGCTGAAGTCACCTAAGTAAGACCTATGCAACGCAGTTTGAATGAAGTTTCTACGTTAAACGGTTGAAGCTGAATTGCACGCACAAAAACGTTAGAGGAAAAATAAAAATAAAAAAAAATCGGATAACAGTAGAGTGCATTTGCAGGCACTCTAATAAGAAGAATAGGAAGCACAGTACAGTGCATTTTCATGCACTGTAATAATAATAAGACTTTGGAAGAACAGTACAGTGCATTTTCATGCACTGTAAGAAGCCTAGGAAGAACAGTACAGTGCATTTTCATGCACTGTAATAAGAAGAAAAGGAAGAACAGTACAGTGCATTTTCATGCACTGTAATAAACAGCATAACAGTAGAGTGCATTTTCATGCACTCTAATAACTAGAAATGCAATTCCAAGGAATTACCAGTGCATGAAAATGCAAAAATGTATAGATAGATAATGAAGATATGGCTACAAAGGTGTAGCTAGGGTAAAGATGGTGATTGCATAGTTTAAAGAAAGTTGATAGTGTGAAGGTAGACAGTTTAAAGCTGAAACATTCCAGTTTTAACTTAACTAATGATTTCTATTCATGTTAAAATGTTCACTATGGTTACAATGATAACCAGGTTGATTTGTTAACTTAGCTACTGATTTCTTGCAGTTATGGTAAAAATTGTAACTGTGTTAACTATGCTAACAGTGCTAACCAGGTTGATTAGCTAACTTAGCTAATGATTTACTAGCAGTTATTTGAAAAATGCTAACTATGGTAATAATGCTAACTTTACTAACAATGCTAATCAGGTTGATTAGCTAACTTCGTTGATGATTTCTTGCAGTTATGTTAAAATGCTAAGTATGTTAACAATGTTAACTATGCTAACCAGGTTGATTAGCTAACTTAGCTAATCATTTCTAACAGTTATGCTAAAAATGCTAACTAAGCTAACAATGCTAGCCATACTAACTTGCTAGTGAAGACTTTTATTTTGAAACTTTTGTTGTTAGGGTATCCATGGTGGCCACTATCAGGAAACAAGAACTTACTGCAGTATAATCATGTTGCTTGCTATAGAAACCGTCATAAACGCTTAATTTTAATGGTTGCTTTGTTGGTTGCTAGGTACATGGAGGTTTCATGTAGTTGACTGGAGGCATAGTTGATGATAACTGACAATGGAATGGTTGAACAGTTAAATAGTTGAGTAGTTATATGGTTCAATGATTTAACAGAGTGTTATTGCAGTGAGGACTTTTATTTTGAAACAGTTGTGGACAGAGGAAGTAGTGAAACAGGATCTGTAGGGTTTTTTTTGGCCTTTTTGCCTTTATTATATAGGATAGTGAAGAGGTAGACAGGAAACAAGTGGGAGAGAGAGATGGGGTGGGATTGGGATATGACTGCAGGCCGGATTCGAACCTGGGTCCCCATGGGCACACGGACCCGTAAATGGTACGGCTGTAGCCTGCTGCTCCACAGCGCCCCCAGGATCTGTAGTCTTAATAATAGCGTCTTTCCACTGGGCATTTTCGTAACGGTACGGTACGGCTCGGTGTGACTCTACCCTGTTTGGGAGCATTTCGACTGCGGATTAGCGGGTGGAGCAGTTACTATTTTTAGTACCTATTCAGAGGTGGGTCTACTCGGGACTAGTCGATACTAAAATGTCACGTGAACATTGATGTCCACTGATTGGTCAGATAAAATGACGCCATATGTGCGACGAAGCCCGGGGATCTTTAAATATTCACCCATCATAACACAACTGCAAGACCAACCGAGAGGACAGAATCACCGAAGTTACGAGAAGAATTGCGAAGATGGAAGACTTTAGAAGAAAAGCCAATCCTTGGTCGATGAGCGAGATCCAGACCTTCCTGTGCGTGGTGGCCGAGGACCGCATACAGAGGGAATTGGAAGGAGCAACGTGGAACGAGAAAGTGTTCCAGGATGTAGCCCAGGTGATGGCTAGCCATGGCTACCGCCGGACTTCGCAGCAGTGCCGCGATAAACTGAAGAAGTTGAAGAGCGACTACCGGCAGGTGAAGGACCACAACAACCAGAGTGGGTCCAACCGCAAGTCCTGGAAGTGGTTCGACACAATGGATTCCATTTACGGTCACCGCCCGGTGAACCAGGGCAAGGAGACTGGCGTGGATACGGCCACGTCTTTGTTGGAGGCTATAGGAAATGGTAAGTGTTGTTCTTATATATGTTTTATATCGTAACAAATACATGCTCAGTCTTTATCTTGTGTAAAGATGTCTCATGTAAGTTGTTCTGAGTGAGCTAGCAAACAACATTATCTTTTGGAAGGCCAGCACGGTGTCTCACCTATTGCGGTTATTGTGGTGTACGTGCATGCGTTTCGTATGTTCACACACTTTTTTTTTTCGTTCAAGGCTCGGTTTGTGCGACCGGTGAGGATGATGACAGCGAAGACCTCGCAACCCCACCGGCTTCAGAACTGACATCTGCAGCTGAGGCAGCACCCACGTTATAATCGACACCTATAGCCGAGGCAAGCCCTGCTGCCACTGCCACTCCTCGTTCTGGTAAGAATAATGTACACACCAAAAGTCCAAAAGCATCCTGGGGACCATTAACCAGAATGGACAGAATGTAGACAATATCAAAATTCCCCTGGGTGCTTACAGGTGTAATTTTATTGTCAATAGGAGAATATGAAAGGTAATGGTTAGTAGTTAATGCCTACATTCACAGACATACAAACTATTGGGGCAAATGTGGCATAGTGGATAGTTTGCTTTACATTGCAACATGTCGACTACGCCATCTGAGGCCCTTCGCTTCAGAATGTGAATTGTCTGAAACTGGTTACTACTAGGTTATCTACCAGGCAACACAGGTTCAGGGTCACAGAAAACCAGAAGCGTGTGTCCAAAAATAAACTCTTTTTTATTATCATCATTAAAGAGGAACAATGCAGGATTGGCGATTTCATCTCTTCCAGATGTAAACAGCAGACTGAAAGCAGACTGGAAAACTGGTCAGTCAAGCAAAACAACGATTTCTAAGCGATTTTATGACCATGAAAAAGTTGCATAGGGTCTCTTTAAAACATAGGGAGTGAGTTCTCTCCAGTGCTGGTTCGCTAAAGTCAGTGTACTGTAGTACTCTCCAGTGTGGGTTCGCTAAAGTCCGTAGAGGTGACTATTCAGGGAATGACACTCGTGAACTAGAAAATGTAATTCCATGGAAGGAATTACCATTGCATGTAAATGTAAAAAGGTTGCTGTGTAAAACATTGTAGGCTATTAGTTAAAAAGACAACATAGCCTACTGTATGACACAATAAGAATAGATGAATAACAATAACCCAATTACAGTTCCACTGAAATTACTTGGAAACCCACATTTAAAGAGATTAATGAAAATGCATTACAATTGTGGATAGTATTTTGGAAAATAGCTCTTCAATAATAGACTGAAATAAAGTTGCCAACTTCAAACGAGTTGCAAGCGCTGACACTTTGTTTAGTAGGCCTACTGAAGTTCACCAACAGTGAAACGACTGGTAGAATAGCTAAGCTTACATATTATCTACACTTTAATGCAGGTAAAAATTACATAGGCTAACAGCTTAGACCACATTGGAATACAGAATACAATCTCAAAATATAGCCGCAAGCGGCGATGGCGGGCCCGAGAACATGTGGTGCAGACCGGTGACATTTAGGAATCTAACAAAGCAACACGTACTTGTTGGTGTGCATGTGCATGAGCAACACACATGCCCACCAAATTTGGTTAATTTTCATCAATTTATGTGTCAACCACAGTAGACAACAAGCTAGGTGGTGCTATAGAGTCCCTAAGCCACACCCAAGGCCAGACCTCTGTCTCTGACTAGCGGCAGCAATAACACACAAGAGTACCTAATTGTCGTAAATGTATGTGTCAATCATAAAAGACAATGTGCTAGGTTGCGCTATAGAGTCCCTAAGCCACACCCTAGGCCAGAGCTCTATCCTTGACTAGCAGTAGCAATAACACACATGCCCACCAAATGTGGTTGATTTTCGTGAACGTGTCAACCATAATAGACAACGTGCTAGGTGGCGTTATAGAGTCCCTAAGCCACACCCTAGGCCAGAGCTCTATCCTTGACTAGCAGTAGAAATAACACACATGCCCACCTAATGTGGCTCATTTTTGTGAATGTATCAACCATGACAATGCGCTAGGTGGCATTATAGAGTCCCTAAGCCACACCCTAGGCCAGAGCTCTGTTTCTGACTTGCGGCAGTAATAACACACAAGCTCACCAAATTTGATTCATTTTCGTGAATGTATATGTCAACCACAACAGGTAACACACTAGGTGGCGCTATAGAGTCCCTAAGCCACACCCTCTGCCAGAGCTCTGTCTCTGAATAGCTATAGTAAAACACATGCCCACCAAATTTGGTTCATTTTTGTGAATGTACGTGTCAACCACAAGAGACATTACGCTAGGTGGCGCTATAGAGTGCCTAAGCCACACCCGAGGCCAGAGCTCTGTCTTTATCTAGCGGCAGCAATAACACACAAGCCCACCAAATTTGGTTCATTTTTGTGAATGTTTGTGTCAACCACAACAAACAATGCTCTAGGTGGCGCTATAGAGTCCCTAAGCCACACCTTTGACCAGAGTTTGTCTCTGACTAGCAATAGGAATAACACACAAGCCCATCAAATCTGGTTAATTTTCGTGAATGTATGTGTCAACCACAACAGGCAATGCGCTAGGTGGCGCTATAGAGTCCCTAAGCCACACCCTAGGCCAGAGCTCTGTCTCTGACTAGAGATAGCAATAACACACAAGCCCACCAAATTTGGTGCATTATTGTGAATGTATGTGTCAACCACAACAGACAACCCGACAGAGCGTTCTTAAGCCTTCTTTAATCATTTTCTAATATTAAGGAAAGTTTAAGTTCTATTAACCAAGGTGTTGTCACACACACACATGGCAAATAAGTTGCAGGATTGTGGTGCCTTCTCTCATCCTCAAGTTGGGTTATCATCTGTTGGCCTTCTTACCACCACCAGAGAGGCATGGGGGATGGGTGAGAGAGTGTGTGGGGGGTCGGTATGCAAATGAGGGGGGGGGGGGCATGGGGCTAAGATAGAGAGAGAGACAGAAAGAGAGAGAGGGAGGATAGAGGCAGAGGGGTCAAGGGGGAGGGCGTGTGTGTGCGTAACTCTCTGGAAAGCTTGCGCGTGTGTAATGTGTGTGTGGTTACATGTGGTTCTGTGTGTGTAACAGGACCAACATGAAGGCGCGGATGAGGAAAGATAGTAACACAGAGCCATCCTCATATGAAAACCTAAATAACTAACTTTCTGTTAATGTGGTTAAAGTCAAAATTGCAGCATAGGTTAATATGATTATTATTATTCATCAACTCGCTTCAAAATATTTTAGCTAAAACTGTGTCCACCACAATCATTAATGCGCTTTTAAAAAACACAAACAACACCAAATTCAAAACTTTGTATATGACTGTCACTACAAACACACTTACTAATACTCCATCAAATTTCATCCAAATTAGTCACTGTTTTCTGCCTATAACACCAACTTTTTGTTTCTTTTATAAGACACCTAGATTCAAACCTTCGCCATTTCAACCCTGCTGAAAAAACCAGCCTGACCAGCTAAAGGTGGTTTGCTGGTTGACCAGCTTGTTAACCAGCTTGTTTGACCACCCTTTGATGGTTAACCAGCTAGACCAGCAAAACTCTCGCGAAAACACACCTTCAGCTGGTTTACCCAGCTTATGATGGTAATTCAGCTGGTTTTGATTGTCGTACCACCTTAAGCTGGTCATTTTAGTTGGTGTTGCTGGTCTACATTGCTGGTTTTTACTGGCCACGCCAGCTTATGTTGGTCATTCTAGAAAACCAGCTTGACCATCTTTGTCAAGCTGGACAGGCTGGTCACCAGCATGACCATCTTAAACCAGCTGTATCCCAAACAACAGGCTGGTCACACCAGCACGACCAGCTTCCTCAGATGGTCACGCCAGCATGTCTAGCTGGTGGCCTAACCAGCTACACCAGCAAAGACCAGCAATAAGAACTGTGTTTTGGGCAAAGACCAGCTAAAACCAGCTAAAACCAGCTACCAGCCTAAGCTGGTTTCTTGCTGTTTTTTTCAGCAGGGAATATACTTTTGAAATTCAAAAATCTGGTCGCAATTCCTCTCGGGCAACCCCTCAAGATCATTTTAGTGCTTGCAGGACATGATTTCGATAAACCGTCTAGGAGAAGTGTTTCAAAATACATGACGTGCAAAAATCATAATCATAATCATAACTCAAATTCTTCTAAGATTCACTATATTGTTTAAATGTAAAAGTTGTTCAGATTAATAAAACACACATGTCTACCAAATTTAGTTCATTTTCGTGTATGTATGTGTCAACCACAACAGACAACACGCTAGGTGGCGCTATACTGCCCCTGAGCCACACCCTAGGCCAGAGCTCTGGTTCTGAGTAGCGTTACCAATTCCACACGTAGTAGAGTTTTAGAGCATGCCAAGTTGGTGAAAAAAGGAGTTAGGTAAGACGGAAAAAACTATAATAATAATAATCTGAGCAAAAACAATAGGGCCTTGCACCTACGGTGCAGCCACTTCAGTGGCCGCACCTCGGTGCTCGGGCCCTAATAATAATAATAAGTAATAATAACTTAGATTGCTAGCATAATAATAATAGGGCCCTAATAATAATAATAATAATCTGAGCAAAAACAATAGGGCCTTGCACCTACGGTGCAGCCGCTACTACAGCGGCCGCACCTCGGTGCTCGGGCCCTAATAAACACACCTGGCGTCATTTATTACACACAACGACTCAAAATTGAAGACACTTGTTGCTAATGCGCACAGTGACTGTGGTGTGTGTGTGTGTGTGTGTGTGTGTGTGTGTCTGTGACTGTGGTGTGAATGAAGAAAATACTGTAAAAGAACTTCACACCCTGATCATGTTTTCAAGAGTACTGTTGTGTGCAATAGATTGTTTTTTTGCACTGAGTTGTGTTACAGTGAGTGTACTTGCAGAATTTTCTGTGCTCTTCATATGAAACTCACAACTAATGAATTTCCCCTTGGGGATCAATAAAGTATCTATCTATCTATCTATCTATCTATCTAACTCTAAATTACTGTAAGAGCTCTTTTCCAAAACGCTATGAATCCATTTTTGAAAACATTACTGTACTGTAACAAAACATGTATTTACAGTAATTGTGTGTTTCAGGTAATATCAATAAAATATTTTTATTGAGTAAAGATAAATTACAGTAACTAAACATAACCCAACAGTTTCACGGAGGTTACTTGAAAAACACAATTTAAAATATATATTTATGAAAATTCATTAGTAATATGGTGGATATAGCGTTTTGGAAAAGAAAGAATATGCATTGGCGGTTATGAAACAAAGAACCTTCTCATAAATTGAGCATTGTGTTTTCAATTGTTTTGCTGAAGAGTGTAATGATGTGTATAGTGTTTACATTTTTGAAAGCTTCAAGCTGCTCTTTTGGTGTGAAAGTTTGAGTTTAGAAGTGAGAAGGTGTGGTTGTGCTTATGTAGCTTTAGAAAAGGGTATTGTGTTTAAACATTGGGGAACATGGAGGAAACGTTTGTGAAATGTGTTTTAGCATTTGAGAAAAACTGTAAAACACAACGCAAACCACTAGTGAATCCAGTCCTCCTATCTTGTGACTTTCATACTGTATCTGTTGTATTAAATCCAAATGTAGTAGACAACAGTGTGTGTGTATGTGTGTGTGTGTGTTGCTTATGATGGAGCGTAGGCTGTCTCCTATAGCCATCCTGCAAACTATGGTTTAGTCTCCTTAAACCAAGTCAGTTTCGAGATCAGCCTAGCACGTGCTAAATGCACCCTCTAGTGAGTGATTTGAATTTTATGAAGACACAGTAATTGAGATCAAGGTAAAATGCATGCAGCATATGACAGTAATGGAGCTTAAGTCGTTGCGTGACTTCTTGCGTCACCGGTGAGTTTAAAACCTCCTTAACAGAATAATTGGCAATCATATGTCTTTTTATTCTGTCTTAATGTTATACAATGCTATGGACCATGGAGTCTAAAAAAAGAATTGAGTTGAAATACGCTAAAATTTAGTTGTGCAGCAAATGACCCGTCCTAACCCTCCAGATGAGAGACAGACAAAGCTCTACAAATAGAACACAGGAAGAGGGACGGACTTTCCGTTTCCATTGCGCATAAAACCTCTGAGAATCAGCTTCTGAACACAGAAGTAATTGAAACGGAGTAACAGGTATGTTCTTAATTATTGCTGTTTTGTGTGAAATTGGATCAAAATGTTTTTAAATACTTTATTAGTATAGAAATACAAAAATTATAATCAGTTGTTGATGGAAATGTTATTTAGATTACTTGAGCACTCCTGGGGGGTATTCCATCAACCTCGCTAAACAAGGCGGCGCTCAACAGAAATAGCCTGGCTTGAACTAGTGCAGACTTCCACTTGAAGCTAAAGCCGTTCCATTAACTCAAGTTAGCTGCATCCTTTATCAATATTGGACATGCCTTTCATTAAGTAGTAGATCTAAACATGGTATTATTAATGTGTTAACACATGTAATTTCATCGCATGGGAACCGAACCCAGAACACGCAAAATATGACGTGCTTGGTAACCCGTCACACTGCGCATGACACCATGAGAGACGCAAATTACGCACAGCAGGAAGGATCCTTGTACCACACTAGCGAATAGGTAGCCTAAATCAATGCTTGCAACACTCATAAAAAAGTTTTTAATAGAAAAGTTTCTATTTTTTAAGTTGGCTACAGGCAGTGTTGTGCACGTTCACACTTTTCAGTAACTAGTTCAAAGTTCAGTTCACACAAGTGCAAAGTGAAAGTGAATTGTACACGTTCATAGTTCACCATTTTTAATTTTGAACTAGTTCAAGTTCAGTTCATTTGAATGAAAATCTGTTTCTGATGATAGCGGACATTCAGACATGAAACATGTGCATAATGTACAGCCACCTGTTGTTCTTGTTAGGGCTGCACGATATATCTAAAATTTATCGTTATCGCGATATCAACGCTTGCGATATACCGCAAAGATTACTTAATTTTCGATAAAATTTGATAAATGTTCTGTGCCGTGCATTCCATACAGTCTATGGCATAAGTGTCAAATGCGGCCCGACACCTTATTTCATATGACCCGCGAGAGCTTAAATGATCTGATACAGTATGTGGCCCGCGAGAGCTTAAAAGGTCTGATACAGTTTTTGCGTATAGGCAATAATACACTGCAATACAATGCACGCGTGTGAGACTGACAGGGAGGCCACATAAACCACCTTCCATGATCAGTGCAACTGGCGACATCAGATGTGATATCAACGCGTAGGCTACGTGTGAAAACAAAATAGAGTAGGCTATTCTAAACTATTCTAGCGAACGGAGCGCCTAAATTACGGGCTCGGTTTAGCCTGCCTGTGAAACGCATGGTTGTTTGAAATGCGTGTGCTTCTTTGAGAGGGGAATCGATGTAAGTTACTTTGATTTCAATCGGTGGTTGTAAACTACGTTATACGTTTACATCTACATTTGAAAAGCATGTAAATCCAACTCCAAATCCTTGCGAATCGAGCAAGTGATTGTTTGGCCAAAAGCGAAAGTATGCCTATCTTCCGACCGAGAAGAGGTGCATTCAGATCAGGCAAGCAGAGGTAGGCTAGAAGTTTGTGGTAATCGGTAATCACCCTGCTGCTCTACATTTTAATTTCAGTTTAAAATGAACAACGCAGAATCCACACGACACCTTTCAATATCAAAACTTCAAAGAAAAAGTCCACCGGGACCGTTCGCTTCTATGTGTATGGAACAGTGTAGTGACGCATCTCACATGGATGCACTTTTTGACATATCAGTTAGCCTACTCGTTTGCATCACTGACTAGATGTAAAACTGCATTTCGTTACTGGTATTTCACTTGTGCAATGACAGTTTTAAAGTTGAATATACTCGAATCTAAAAACTCAGAAATATGAAAAAAAAAAAAAAAAGAAATCCATGGCATGACCTCTTCCTGACTGACCAGTGTGACCCTCATTGAAAAGTCAAACTGGAACTGACATGTCATGCTGATACCTTTTGCTCTTCTCAACTTCTCGATTTTAGAAGTTTTATACCGATAATAAAGATTTTGTGGCTGGTGCTACAAATCTTAGAAGTTACATCTGGCCCTTTGAGGGCAACCATTGTGCTGATGTGGGCCTCGGTGAAAATGAGTTTGACACCCTTGATATAAGCCATCATACCCCATTCTGCAACACGTTCTTGACTCAACAAATGAGTGGTCAGAAAACTATTTTAAGTTGACATGCAGTTAAGTGATTATGTTTACATTTATTACATATTTTGAATGCTTTAAGTAGTTTTCAAGTTTTTATTTATTTCAACTTAATTTTGTTGACCGTAGCAGAAAATGTTTCAAGGGGCCGAGATTATTTATGTCTGGCATTGCCATTGTAGCCACATCTTTCCCATAATGTTGGAATGAAATCAATACATTTATTTTATAATAGTCTGCATCAGTCTATGCTAGCAGCAAGTAGAATGGGGAAAAACATTAAATATTTAAATATCGCAAATATATCGTTATCGCAGTCCTCAATAATGTTATCGCATATCGCATGTTTTCGTGCAGCCCTAGTTCTTGTCTAATTTAGAATGTCCATAAATTGGGCTTTGTTTCACTGGGCAGATACCGACGCCTAATAAATGCTGCCGCGCATTTATTAATAATTAATAATAAATGCGTCAGCTGTGCATGCACTGGGAATATTTACACCGGGAATATGGAGGAGGTTATAGCCTCCGCTACCTGCAGCGATGGAACTGTTCAGTGAAATAGGCTACTGTAGGGCTCTTTGAACACACTTTATACATCCCTCGATCATCACTGACAAGTGCGGAATTTTTCCGCGATTACATTCACAAAGCAGCGGTTCTATATGTGTACAATGCATCATGCGTAACGTGATCATGGGTAGGCTAATGTAGGTAATGTAGTGCAAAGCTGTAGTTTAGGAGAGGCGCCCGAGGGCAGTGAGTGTGACGACATGCTGTTTCTAAAATGCAGATAGTGTCACTCGACTACTCACTCAGGACAAAACAAATTCCCTAACGTTTAATTGGACCTCAACAGTGACGTTCGTCGTTCATTTCACATAATTGGAGCAAATTCACGTTCAAATTCATTATTTACAAATGTGTTGCGTTCAGTTCAACGTTCACAGAAAAAATAACGTGTTCAATGAACGCGTTCTTTTGAACTCGTTCATGCACAAAACTGGCTACAGGGGACGAAAGCACGGGTTGACGGAACCATCTTTTAGGACTCGTTTTCCGACTGATGTTTTTTTTTTGCAACACAGATTAATTTAGCTCGGCAGTTAGCCTGCCATCGGCCAGGTTAGTTCAGAAGCAAATGTTACCCCAGCAACTCAGGTGAGATTCCTGTTAGCGGGAGTAATGGAACCGAAATCTCTCTAAAATCAACGAGGCTTATAGAAATGAGCCAGGTTTAGCCTTTAGCGAGGTTGATGGAATACCCCCCTGGTATGATATGAGTTATGAACAGCTAGGGTAGACAGAGGAACAGAGACAAGAGAGATCTGTCAGCAGATACTGAGACTTATGGCAAGACACGGCAGGTGAAAACAGTTTTTTCAAGTACCAGCCAATTTTGAGATTGCGATCTTAGACCTTAGCATGTATTATTTCACCCTACTACAACAACAAAGTCCGATTTACACATTTAGGTTTTTTTTTCTCATTACATTTTGTCTATTTGCGACTGTCCATTTCTCCTAAATTTATCACAAGTTAGTATTTTAAAGTTTACCCTATTCACCTGTAGTGTCTTAATAAGAGTTGTGTTCTTAAAGCAACTGAAGTCTGAACTGAACTGAAACATAGGGACATGTACCTCTAAACTGCATACTTTTGACATTATCAATGAAACTCTTTCACCTCAACATCTTCTTGGTGCTGTCTACCTAACCACTTTGGTACAAGGTAGCTTAATCTTGTTTTTTTATTTGTGGTTTCATATTTAACCAACATGACTTAGATATTTCCCAGTAGAGCTTTCCTTTAACTCATCCAACTATTGTGTTATTTTTTAATTCTGATTTTCTCCTTTTAATAATACACAGATCATTGTCTTAAGTCAATTATGGGGGCTGGAGAATCCAACATCCAGGTGGCAAATGCCACAGACATGGAAGTCTTAGTGTATTACTCTCAGGATGAGGTGCAACTGCAGACATTAGAGGTGAACACCACTGTAGGTGCTAGCATAAGTTGTAGACTCCAAAAAGGCCCTTTTGCTGGAGGGGAAATGTATGCAGCCGAAGATGTAAAGGCATTTTATTTAGGCAAACGTCGTACCACCTTCAAGATCATACCACCATTTGATTTCGGTCATTTTAAGGGAGTGGGAGAAATTTACGCCAATGTCTTTGTGGCGATCTGTGAATGTGGTGGATGTGAGGTCAACCTGAAGATGATTGCTAGAAATTATCATGTCCCATCTGATAGGTCCTTTATTGTGACGGAAAACTTGAACATCAAGTTCCGAAAATATGGGGGAGACATCTGGGAGGACGAGTATGGAGAAAGCCACAAGCCAAAGCCTTACAGGCGCAAAGCTGTAGGCCCGTGTACTGACTGAAATTGGATGTTTATTTTTCATTCATCAGTTGTATCTGATTCAAAGCTGTATTTGATTTTACTCTGCAGCCCTAATGTGAAAACAGTGTGGAAATAAATTTGAAGTAAAACAATTCTCATTTGTCTTTGTTTTGGTCATTTTCTTGAGCTCCATTTACTTACATTGACATGTATTGCAGAATGTGAGTCCCATTGGGATTCAGAGCACTGGGACAACAAATATTCGACTAGAAATGCACCAGAAATGCAAAAATGGCTGCTAAATTTTTAACAAATATGTTTATTGATGGAAATTGCAGAATATATGCAGAATAAAGAGTATCTGTAGAGAAATATCAATAATAATTGATACACGACTGGTGTTCAATCAGCCAAAGAGGACACATGTAACCCCTCTCCTAGTTACTCTCCACTGGCTCCCTATAGTTGCCAGAATGAAATTTAAATCTCTCACTCTGGCCTATAGGACACTGACTGGATCTGCTCCCAGCTACTTCAGCTCTTTGATCAAGATGTACATTCCCAACCGCCCAATGCGATCTTCTGAGGAGTGTCTGTTATGTCGACCAACCATACATGCTAGGTCAAATTGTAGATCCTATTCTTCAGTGGTTCGGTGTTGGTGGAATGAGTTGCCCAGTGCTCTCCGTTCCAGCAACAGTTTTGAATCTTTCAAGAGGGGTCTTAACCCTCTAAGCGCCACAGGCGGATATAGTCGACAAGATGCGGTACTGAATAAAACGGGCGATTTAGTCAAATAGGGTGTCAAACTTCGTTCAAACTCCCTGCCACTAGTTGGCAGACATGTCATACTACGTCCCTGACTCAGAATTACGTCATGCTTCTATACAAAATATTCGAGCAACAGCGCTTTAAATGAGTGCAAAATATCAGCTGAGCTAGTTTGCGGTGAGCCACTGTACCGGAGCGGTATTGTTAACGTAAACGACTATTAGCATTAGATAATCGTCTAAACACATCAAAAAAGTTTACCAGGAATGAAGTACTGGGTCTTCTGTTCGCTGACAGTGATTCTGAAGGGGAATATCATGAATATCAATGCCATGCTTCATGCCTAGCAGTAATGCAGCTGGACGACGTGATAGTTTAGTCACACCAAACACAAACGTGGATCCTTTGCCCAATGCCAGTGTTATGAAAAGTGTTTCACGGGGTTTAGGTGTTCATCGGGAACTTAGCAGACCCTCCTAAGACGTGTTAGTTGTGTAGAGAATGAAAATA
Source organism: Sardina pilchardus (assembly GCF_963854185.1). Lineage (NCBI taxonomy): Eukaryota > Metazoa > Chordata > Actinopteri > Clupeiformes > Clupeidae > Sardina > Sardina pilchardus. The sequence continues at coordinate 33,310,076 of NC_085010.1, read as the reverse complement.
GCGTCGGGGGACTGCCTTTTATTTATCGCGCTAGCCATGATAGCTCCGTCCTCCGTGTGCCTCTCCATAATTGCTAGAATGGTAACGTGATGGAGCCTATCATCAGATAATCGTCTAAACCCATCAAAAAAGTTTACCAGGAATGAAGTATTGGGTCTTCTGTTCGCTGACAGTGATTCTGAGGGGGAATATCATGAATATCAATGCCATGCTTCATGCGTCTCTGCCTAGCAGTAATTCAGCTGGACAACTTAGTGATAGTTTAGTCACACCAAACACAAACGTGGATCCTTTGCCCAATGTCAGTGTTATGAAAAGTGTTTCACGGGGTTTAGGTGTTCATCGGGAACTTAGCAGACCCTTATAAGACGTGTTAGTTGTGTAGAGAATGAAAATAGCGTCGGGGGACTGCCTTTTATTTATCGCGCCAGCCATGATTGCTCCGTCCTCCCTGTGCCTCTCCATAATTGCTAGAACGGTAACGTGATGGAGCCTAGCATTAGATAATCGTCTAAACCCATCAAAAAAGTTTACCAGGAATGAAGTATTGGGTCTTCTGTTCTCTGACAGTGATTCTGAAGGGGAATGTCATGAATATCAATACCATGCTTCATGCTCCATGCTCTGTCTAGCAGTAATCCAGCTGGACAATGTGAGAGTTTAGTCACTCCAAAGACAAACGTGGATCCTTTGCCTAATGTCAGTGTTATGAAAAGTGTTTTACGGGGTTTCGGGAACTTAGCAGACACTGATAAGACGTGTTAGTTGTGTAGAGAATGACAAATTAGCGTCGGGGGACTGCCTCTATGGCGCTATCCATTTGCTCCTCTTCCGTGTGCCTCGATCTCCATAATGGCGAGGACGGTAACGTGATAGAGCCTTTTGTCTAATACTAATGGGTATGTTGGTATGGAGGTCTATACGTGTCCATGGGAGAGCTGTGGGGCAACGTAGAAGCAGTATGGCGAGTCACAACAAGAATGAGAATGGACAGAGCATGCTTCACTCCACTCGGGAGGCGCGCGTGGCAGACCTATAGGCTGCCATCAGACAAAATAAGCTACAGGTGCAGTGTGAGGTGAGTTTTTGTATCATGCTCTGCAATGAGAGGTACCACACCATGACACACTACAAGAACTGTCACCTGGATGAATAGGGATTCATTATCTCCACAGCAAAAAGAATGCTTTTTGATTTGCATTCCCGTCATCATCATTCCCATCATCTTGCCATTTATTCGTAATTATTTACATTGTTGATTTACTATTTCCCTGACCATTAGTATGGTACAATGTGTTATTTTAGTGTGTAGGCATACATGTCCTTGTGATGTGTATGTCAGCTAACCCCCCCCCCCACACACACACACACACACACAAAGTGGCAGATCTAAAGGCCACAGGCAGACAAAATACAGGTGTAGGCAGTGTGGGGTGGGCCTTTGTGTTGTGCCCTGCAATGAGAGGTACCACACCATGAAATACCACAATAAGTGTCAACTGGATGAATAGGAATTAATTATCTTAACAGCAGAAAGCCTGCTACATATATTCGCAGCATCGTCATCATTCCCATCATTTTGCTATTATAGCCTAATGATTTACACTGTTGATTTACTATTTCCCTGACCATTTAGTATGGTACAATGTGTGTTTTTTGGTGTGTGTGCATGTCCTTGTGATGTGTATTATCTGTCAGGAAAAAAAAAAAAAATCCAACCAAAAAAAACTAAAAAATTCAAAAGAATTCTAAAATCCGGATGGCCGCCACCATATGACGTCATTATGACGTCATAATATGCAAATTAGCTGGATAATTGTAATCCCCACATAAACTTTGGGCCATCCTTAGTATTTCTCTAATTTACAGAAAGTCTCTATCTCTTATCACTTTTAAGTGAAAGCCTTTTGAAATTGAGATGTCAAAATCGAACGTTTTTGGAAAAACCTCTGGCGCCTAAAGGGTTAAGTCATATTTGTTTAATATGCACTTTGTCTTTTGAGCGTTTGTTATGTGTTATGGTTTGTATAACAGTATTATAGCGCAGACGCTCGCAAATAAATGAGGTGTTCGAAGTACATTTGAAAATGTTAGAGCACGGAGAGTGAAGTGTCACTTTGACGAACTATCTGACGGAAGATGAGCGCTTAACCGATGCAGAGAGATACTTCAAAGTGCAAGTATTTAATGCAACTCTGGACATCGCAATCAGTCAGCTCTCCCAAAGATTTGTAAGTATGCGGGAAATATGTCATGTGTTTGAGTCTTTAAGTCCTATGACCCTTCAACTCACAGGAGATGATGATCTGTTTGAAAAGGCAAGACGTTTGTCAGACCATTATAGCAGGGACATTGCCCCAACATTCCCATCACAACTCCTCGCATTCAGGTCTAGCTTTAGAGCAGAGATTTCACAGAAGTCATCTATTTTCCAACTTGCCAAAATGCTGGTGGTAGATTATGACAGTGTAACATCTACATTCGGGGAAGTGTGTACTGCTCTCATGTTGTTTCTAACATTGCCTGTGACTGTGGCAACAGCTGAGCGATCTTTTTCCAAGCTGAAACTTATTAAGACCTACCTGAGGACAGTGTTGGGAAGGATACTTTCAAAACGTATTCCGTTACAGAATACAAAATACATGCCCTAAAAAGTAATTTGTAACGTATTCCGTTACGTTACTCAATCTGAGTAACGTATTCTGAATACTTGGATTACTTCCGCATTGAATTGCGCTTTATAAGTGTAGGAATGCGCCCATCAAATCCAAAATTCGGGTGTGTTCTTCTGTTCCAAATGGCTGAATGCAGCCCATGTAGGCCTACTGTACGAGAATAGAATTCAAGTTGGAACAGGGGCATAGCCAGAAATTATAAGGTGTATGAGATTTTAGATGGCATCAACCCAGTAAAAATGAGGGGTGCAGATATGACCTGTCGGTGGGACGCAAATTACCTGGAAATGTAAACACTACAGCCTACTGCATAGCCTATCAGTGCTCTCAAAAATGAACGTGAGTAAATGACAATCAAAAACCGCACGTTAAAATAGGCTACGCTAGGGCCTACTGGCAAGAATAATACACTTGCATAGGCTGCACCATAATTCATTTTAAAACTTAAATATAGCCTAGATCTACTTACAAACAAATAACCCATGAGCTATTTTAAGTTGGAATGAAAACCTCAGAATGAATGCAGTGCTTATTAAGATGGGTTTCATCGTAGGTCTAAATCAACACGTGAACCAGGCTTTGTTTATTGATTGCTAAAACTGTATAACCGATTGGCCGAAGCAAGCAATTAATAGGCCTACTTGGGAAAATATCTTTTGAACAGACATCAAGAACCACGGTCGGTGAGTAGGAGTTACTAACACTTACTTCACTCCAAATTTGCTGTCAGTTATCTCCGATGGCGCGTAATGCGCGCTGGCTGCGTTCTGACGGGTGCAATAGTGCAAGACGACGGGATTTAAACATGGAAATAATTTAATCTAGATTGCTTCCCGGAAAATGCATGGAGTTGCCTTAATTTATTTAGAGAGTGAATAAACTTCGAAACAGTGAAGTATCCTCATGTAATCCATTGATTTCAACAATGTAACTGCCCTGCTGAAAAAACCAGCCTGACCAGCTAAAGGTGGTTTGCTGGTTGACCAGCTTGTTAACCAGCTTGTTTGACCACCCTTTGATGGTTAACCAGCTAGACCAGCAAAACTCTCGCGAAAACACACCTTCAGCTGGTTTACCCAGCTTATGATGGTAATTCAGCTGGTTTTGATTGTCGTACCACCTTAAGCTGGTCATTTTAGTTGGTGTTGCTGGTCTACATTGCTGGTTTTTACTGGCCACGCCAGCTTATGTTGGTCATTCTAGAAAACCAGCTTGACCATCTTTGTCAAGCTGGACAGGCTGGTCACCAGCATGACCATCTTAAACCAGCTGTATCCCAAACGACAGGCTGGTCACACCAGCACGACCAGCTTCCTCAGATGGTCACGCCAGCATGTCTAGCTGGTGGCCTAACCAGCTACACCAGCAAGACCAGCAATAAGAACTGTGTTTTGGGCAAAGACCAGCTAAAACCAGCTAAAACCAGCTACCAGCCTAAGCTGGTTTCTTGCTGGTTTTTTCAGCAGGGTGTATTCTAAATACCACCTGTTTAAGTTGTAACTGTAACGGAATACAGTTACTCATAATTTGTATTCTAAATACGTAACGCCGGTACATGTATTCCGTTACTCCCCAACACTGCCTGAGGAGCAGCATGGGACAGGAGAGGCTCAGTGGGTTAGCTATCCTGTCCATAGAAAATGCAAGAGCCAGAGCATTAAATATTGGGAGCATCGTTGACGATTTTGCTCAACGAAAGGCTCGTAAGATGGCCTTCTAATTGCCTAATTCACGCATGGATTGTATGCATCTGAATGATTTTATTTGGTTTCTGAATTAAATACGTTAGGCTAAGATAAGTTTTGTTTCTGCGCAGTGCGAGTGTAGCGAGCAATCTACGCTTGCCCTTTCAGCGCATTTGTTCCCACAATTCCATGCGAATTGATGTTTATGCTGCAACATTAGATTACCCTGGCCTGCAGGCTGTTAATAAAATTATTTTTTTGATGTTTTCACATGTAATGAATACTAGTCGTGTGTTTTTTATTTGAAATTGCAATCTGTAACTACTTAAAACTACTTCAGTGCGTTAGGTCATTTGCATAGAATTTAAGACACTCTTAATGTGTATTGCATGTATCAAAGCTAAGATATCCTGGCAGGGGCGGAGTGGGACACTAAAATCCACCGGGAATATTCTGACCACACCGGCCCCGTACCCGCCGCCAGCCCACTGCCGGCCCAACCCACCGATGCCTTGAGCACGACCACCTTCCGTATATTATAAACACAAACAAAATGTTGGCTAAATGTAATAGTCAATCTATTTTTTAAATCTGGATGAAGGTCCAGATTATGTAGTGCTTTTTAGTGTGGCACTCCCCCACGTGCTCCAACACCAACCTTACATGTCTACGCATTTAGAAGGGATTTTGTAGTAATATGAAATCTGACCACTAGATGGCACTAGGCAACATCACTGACAGTTATACACATTATTGACAACATTATAGACGACATTACAATTAAGTGTAGGTTTAAAGCTTTTACTGGGTTTCTATTATTAACAGGCACTGAAATATAACATTTAAACTAAATTATAAAACGATATGTACTGACCATCTGTAGTTAAGGCCCTGGCATCTGTAACTATAGTTTCCGGATGGTGCCTAAGACCAAAACTCTATAAGCATTTTCAATACAGGCTTAAATAGGCCATTCAATGGTTATACATGTCAATCTGTACATTATCATAATTTCAAACACTGAATATGAACATATGTTTTTGTATGAATTAAAGCAGCATTGTATACATTTGGAGAATGGAAATAAAGTGCTAAGGCAATACAACAAGCCATTCAACCACTGGACAACAAGCACTCTGAATAAATGTGTTCAGTATTAACATCGTTGTTGGTGGAAATTTCAAGCATCATGCAAGTGTATCTAGGTATCAGATCTATACAAATCAAATAGTTGCCTGAATACATTAAGAAAGGGAGGTATAAACAATGGCAATCCAAAAGCAGCCACTGAAATAATGGAAAATCTAGCACTTTGAATAGGTTTGTACTAGAGAAACATTAAAGTATATACATACAGTATGGACAGTTCCAAAGACTTCCAAAAAATATTATTCAGAGATTCTGAGTAACCTACAGGCTTATACTGAATTATAGACATCTGACTGTATAGAGATATGTGTCCTTTTCTTAGGGGAACAGAGTAAGTGCCCTTTCCTTAGGGGCACAGAGAGCAGTGTCTTTACCTAAGGGGCACAGAGTAAGTGTCCTTTCCTTAGGGGCACAGAGTAAGTGTCCTTTCCTAAGGGGCACAGAGTAAGTGTCCTTTCCTTAGGGGCACAGAGTAAGTGTCCTTTCTTCAGGGGCACAGAGTGTGGAGTTTTTACCTTAGAGCCACAGAGTACAGTAAGTGTCCTTTCTTCAGGGGCACAGAGAGTGGAGTCTTTACCTCAGAGGCACAGAGAGTAGAGTCATATGTGTGGTGAGAAGAGGAAGTTTGGCCTGAAAAACATAAGCAGGGAAGGCAGTATTTTTCAACAAGTCATAATTAAATTGATCAACATGATGGATATTATGTTCACATTAAAATGTAATGAAAACAAACAATCTCAACAGATGTCCTACCTTAAAACATGAGCTGTCGTCTCAGAAGTTCACTTTTCTCTGCAACCTTGTTGATCACCCCATCATTGTCCAAGGTCATGAGAATGCCTTTTTCTGTGGCCATGAGCATAAATGCTTCCAAGTGTTCTTGGGCGATCGTGCTCCTAAGTCTATTCTTCACAAACTTAAGGGTAGAAAAACATCTTTCACAAGCCACTTGAGTAGTGGACAGGGTCAAAAGAAATTTGTAGGCCAGACCAAGCACATGGTAAGAACTTGTCAATAAATTGTACTGTGCCAATATAATGTAGACACAAATGGCACAATTCTTACACATTCGGCACTTAACACTGACCAATTCTGGCCCTTCCACATCACATGGTTCTTCATCACTATCCTCAGTGCCTTCTGGTGAATCGTCTTCTTCTGATGTCCGCACCTTATACTCCTCTAGGGGGGACAGCTTTAGTCTTTCCCACTGTGCGGCTAGGCTTACCAGTTCTGCCTGCAAGGTACCAGTAGTGGCTCTGGCATCAAATCGCATCAAATAATTGCTGAGATTTTGCATTGCAGATCCTGGAAGTCCCTTATCCCTTACTTCAGGGAAGTTTTTGGGATCAAGGCAGGCGAAATCTGAGCAAAGTTTTCCATTCTCAGCAAAGCGCTCATGAATACTTTGGGTGATGGTGTCCATGATGACATTATGCACATTCACCTCAAATTCCCTCTCAGCTGCTTTCAATGGCTCGTCTTGTGCAAGCTCTCCTGGCATGATCTTCTTTTTTTTAACCCGTTTCTCAGGTAGTGCTACCTCCACCTCCATCTCGCAGTCTTCGTTCTCCAGCAGCTCTCCATTAGCCCATTCCACAAACTGGTCTGCAGCTTTTTTAACAGCACTGAAGTCTCGCACACACTTCCTCAGCCCATCCTCTGTTCCCACCACCAGGCGGTGTGCAGTTAGGAGATCCATCCCACTTGTCTGGAGATATTTCGACAGTGGTGATGTGCACTCAAAAACCCTGAGAAAGATTTGGGCTGTGAGAATTGTCTCAAATTTTAGGAGACCCTCAATATATCCTCTGACTTTTGCTCTGGCAGTGGGCTTCATAGTTGTGTCTTGTTGCACTGCTAATAGAGTCAAGACTACATCTATGTACATGGCACCGTCAGGCCTTCCAAAGCACCCAAAAACTTTTGTTAGAGCAGCATCTTTTGCCCACCACCGCGTCTGTCCTATTGGACAGAGTCTTCTGTGCCGCTTATCAGTGCTTGTCTCCTCCCATGCAAGCATGCGCTTGTAGGAGTCCCTTATGAAAACTGCAATGTCATTCAGGAGATTGAAAAGCGATGCACTCTCAATAACACTGCCAGTTGTGTCTCCTAAAACCATGTTCAAAACATGTGCATAGCACCAGACACTGATTTGGTTTGGGGCTTCCTCAGATAAAAAAGCAGAAAAACCTTTGTAACTACCCCGCATGTTGGCTGCCCCATCTGTAGTACACCCTACACAACATGACACATCAAGATTAAGGGTTGTGAGTGTCTCTTTGAGGAGGTTGAGGAAATACTGCCCAGTAGACGCCTCACAATTGACCAGAGCGATCAGCTTCTCATGAACCACATCTGTGACATAGCGAAGAATCACAGAGCACTGGTCTTTGGCTGTTATGTCTTGTGTGGTATCAATCTGGACAGAGAACATTTTTGCCTCTCTAATCTCACTGGCAATTGTCTCCCTTATCAACTGACTGATCACTTTGATTACTTTGTTGATTGTGTCTTTGGAGAGCAGAGTGACCAATGAACCTCTGCCTCTTGCCCCAGATTCATGCTGCTTTTTACTTTTTTCAATACATTCAGTTAAATGTTGTTGCAGACAGGGATCATACAAACCCAGGAGCATGATCGTTTCAAGGAAGTTACCATGGTCTAGACTTCGGTCTTCCAAAGTGTAGGCAGCTTCAAACTCGGACCCCCGGTAGCTTAGACCTCGTTTTCCAATGACCTTGACAACATTGACTATGCGATCCATCACCTGCCGTTTTTTTCTGACCTGCTCTTGACGCAGGGAGAGCTGGTTCCCCATTAGTCTACTCTCTATGTCTCCTTTATGTGACATTAAAAAGTAAGCCTCTGCACAGTCTTGATGGGTGTGACTTCTTTCATGCTCCTCAATTCTTTGATGTACATGTTTCCAGGATTGCATGCCTCCTTTAACAAAAGCGCCATCATAAGCAGAGGGCTTAGAAAATGCCAAACAGACTGTGCAGAAGAGAGCATGGCTTTCTTCACAGTAAGTCAACCACTTGCGGTTGATCCCATCCCTACTATAAAAAATATTAGGCAAGACTCTTCTTGGGGTTTGTTGGGGGTGATATTGAAAAAATAAAGTCAAATCTTTAGACTGTGGGCGGGCAAAATAATTGAAGGTCTGAATCTCCTCCTCATCTGGTTCAGCCTCTCTACCTTCTTCTCTCTCTTCCTCAACTGGTCCAGGTTCTCTACTTTGAATCTCCTCAGCTGGTTCAGCTATACTCTCAATATCCTCCTCATCTGGTCCAGACTCTAAACACTCAATTTCCAACTCAGCTACACTTTCTGTTTCCTTCTCAGCTGGTCCAGCCTCAGTACTCTTCATATCAGTTTCTGTTTCTATCCTGGAACCTGAGGCTTCACTCTCCCTTGCACTGACTGATGAATCATCTTCCTCTATGTCTGGTTAGGATAAGGTCAAATAAAATGGCAATTATTAACAGTATTACCACTGCATGGTGACACAATTACAGAAATGATGAATGAGTTGCAAATGAATAATCCAAATGTGTGTTTACCTAATACAGAATGTCTTTACAAGCAATGGAGAATTAGACATTATCCTGAAATTACATGTCCCTTTCATATTTCACTAATGATTGTGTTAAACCCATACACTGCATTCTCCTCTGTTGCACTTATAACATTGTGCAAGGTGTGCACATTGCCATGGCTTTATCTCCTAGCATTGTCTGATCAACATTGTTGAGCTGACTGTTTAAAAACTGAGAGCTCTGAGACTGTTTAAATAAATAAATAAAAACGTAACAGGCATGCACACAATTTTTTACACTTTACAGCATGTTAATGTTAATTGCCCCCCCCCCTCCTATTGTAAAAATATGATAGGCCTATTGTAGATATGATATTGACCTAATTTTATACATTGTAATTTCGATATTGACCTAATTTTATACATTGTAATTTCCTTCAGAATTAATAAAGTATCTCTATCTATCTATCTGCAATGCATTCTACCACAGTAGCCAACCTAACAGTCTCACTGACTCATTCACGGGGTTACAACGACATTCACACAGGAACACCTCAATTTAGATAGCCTAGAACAAGTGAAATACATTTTGGAAAACGATTATTTACCAAGTGCTTAGACTAGGCCTACTACATAAACTTTGCTCGCTTGTTAACATAACGTTAGCCTACTTAAACTGCTTCTATATGAGTCTAGTCTACTGGTGAAATAAACAGCTAATTCATCAACAGGCTAGGCTACTGACTTTCTAGCAGTATAAGCTATGCTAACGTTAGCCTACTCAGAAAACTGAGCACTTAGCCTACCAATTTAATGGCCATTAATGATTAAATTCAAGTGTCAGTCAAAGATTGTTAAGCCATTAATTCGTTTGAAATGTACATGAGTTAACTAGCTTGTCATATTTTCCGTCTAGCAATAGTAACGTAGTTGAGCTTTGTGTCTATGTTTTTCATTCTGTCAAATTTACCTGTACTCGATGATGGCCGTGGACAACGGAATAGATCTGTTATTTTTGAACATTTCGACGCATCCTCCTCCAGCAGTCGCTTCTTCTTCATTCTGGCTTTTTCAGCCCCCCCCTTCTCCTTTCTCTTTCTGCCTTCCATACTCATCAAGCAAGCACAATTCGTTCACCATCGAAAGTCGAAACGCTACTTCCACTAATACAGGCTAAAGGGCCATGCCATTAGAGGAGGGGCCGCTCATCTATCCCCCTACATTTCTGTAATAGACTTGACCTAGCAAACGCAGCCTATTTGCCATTCCCAGGAGCCTTTGCTGTTCTTTTCTGAATTTAAGGGCAATAAAGAGTGACCAAAAGAGATAAATAACACTTTAATAATATAAAGAATTAAATCAAGACACCCAAAGGCTACACAAAACTGCACTATTGAGAGAAAACGGAGGTCAATAGGCCTGTAATTAGTATAGGGTAACCACCATGACTAAGGTATACATCACAACTGAGTGGTTTAAATAGTTGTTGGTGCCTGATGACAATCATGTTTAGACTTGGGCGAATTCTTGAGTGCGTAAGTCACGTAAATCACGCTCTTCAACTATCGGAAAATTATTGAGACGCTGGCGGCCGCTTTACAAAGACGTGGGCCGCCTCGAGTGCAACGTGAGGCCGACCGGCCCGGCGGGAAATGTCCCGAATCTCCCGATGGCCACTCCGCCCCTGTATCCTGGGGTAATTTTAAACATGTATGGGGCCCGTCAAAGAATCTCGCACCAGGGCCCGTAGTCGCCTTGTTACGCCACTGCAGAGAGGGAAGTTGTTAAGCCCACATTATGGTTATGGATATGATTTAATGCCAAAGTAAGTCAATTGGAATTAATAAATACAATTATTTGTACCCCAGCTTGTTAGTATACTTTTAGTATCCTGTACTGTTTTATACCCCTTTACTGCAAGACATAATTCATGCACTGAAAATGTGCAAGGACTTTTATTTTGACATTTCTTATAGTTTTCAGTCGATTGATAACGTGCTGGGTAGAAGTGTCAAACTTCTAAAGCAAAGTATTCTGGCTCTACTTTGATGCCCCCAAACCAGTTGCACAATCATGATCTAACCCAAAACAATAACACAGACAGAGACATTTAGGCTAGGCTAAAAAATATTCAAGTAGCCCTAGACAACAGCCCCTAATATGCTCATGGAGGTTCACGTTTTCATGAAAGCTTGATAGTGTGCAAAACGGCAACATGACGTTCAGCTAGTGAAGGCTACGATTCAACCTGGCTAGTTAATCTTGTTAAAATTAGCTTAAATTCGTTTTCAACTAAATTAGACCTAAATAGTTACAGAAATGTCTTCATTCAGACGTTCATTCATTTGCTAGGTACGAGGCAACATCTATTTTCAATGCTCTCTCCTTTGCTAAGTTAACTGACAGACTTACCCTAGCTAGCTGCTTGCTGTTGGAGTTTCTTATCCAGTATAAGTCCAGTGAGTGACACAAAGTTGGATGCTCAATCAAACGCTTGATTTATTAACAACTAAGCAACTGAAATGATTAAGTTAATTAAGTTCATTTTCGATCCACATGCCCGACTTTCCTGCGGCATGCCAACTGATGTGTACAGTTATCCTGCATTTCTGATTGGATATTAGCAGCATGAGCTCCACTGATTGGTTCATTGACGGAGGCACTTCCGCGGAGGATCTTCCTCCCTTCGGCCATTCACTTGAATGGTATCCACGAGCCGCGGGGTTCTGGAGAGTTTATAATGGGCGCTAATGGGGGTCTTGAGGAGGAAGATCCTCCGTGCAGTAATTTTCAATTGCGATAGGGGTCGCTTTCACAAATTTGACTAATTTCAGTAACATTGCGTTTGAAAAGCAATTAGTTCTATGTTATTTTAGTTAGGCAGGTGGTTTAATATATGTATATTTTATTATTTTAATTTCCCTGAAAAGTTTAGGGAGGATTGTCCTCCCTTTCCTCAATGGACGAGCCTCCTCTGGTACGGTTATCCGATATCTTCTTATTTTTATCGATATTTTTTTTTTTACTTTTATACTTTTTGAACTATTAACCCTTATAGGGTCTTCGGGTCTGTGGGACCCGTTTTCAGTTTTCATCTTAAGAAAAGTGATACAAATATTATTATTTTTTAAAGCCTTGGCTCATTTTCTGTGAGGAACATAATTCAGAAAAAAAATCATTCAAATAGGGTGTCAAATTTCGTTCAAACTCCCTGCCACTAGTTGGCAGACATGTCATACTACGTCCCCGACTCAGAATTACGTCATGCTTCTATACAAAATATTCGAGCAAGGGCACTTTAAACCAGTGCGAAATATCAGCTGAGCTAGTTTGCGTGTGAGCCATTGTATCAGAATAGAATAGAATATATACATTTTTGATCCTGTGAGGGAAATTCAGTTCTCTGCATTTAACCCAATTTAACCGAATTAGTGAACACACACAGTACACACACAGTGAGGTGAATCACACACTAACCCAGAACAGTGAGCTGCCTGCCCAACCAGCGACGCTCGGGTAGCAGTGAGGGGTTAGGTGCCTTGCTCAAGGGCACTTCAGCCGTGGTGGACTGGTCAGGGATCGAACCGGCAACCCTCCGGTAACAAGTCCGAAGCCCGAACCAGTACACCACGGCTGCCCCCAATCAGAGCGGTAGTGTGAACGTAAACGAATATTAGCATTAGATAATCTTCTAAACACATTGGGTCTTCTGTTCGCTGACAGTTATTCTAAAGGGAAATTCCTGCCTTCATAAGATGACGGGGATTTATTTATTCACACGCGTCTCTGCCTAGCAATGCTGCAGCTGGACAACGTGGGAGATAAGTCCTACACCAAGCACAAACGTGGATCCTTTGCCCAATGTCAGTGTTAGGAACAGTATTTCATAGGTTGTAGGTGTTTATGGGGAAGTTAGAAGACCCTCATCAGACGTGTTATTTGTGTAGAGAACGTCAGTGGCATCGGGGTGTTATACGGTAACTGGCTTCCTATGTCAACTTGCTTCCTTGATGACGTTCCACGATTGATGACGTTTCTTCGACAGATGTGGCACCTTGATTTGTCAACTTTCTGATATAAACGGGAGACGAACGAATACAAATATGCATGACATCTTTAAATGTCAAAATTGGTTGTAGTAGGCTACGTGCACTGGATCATGAATATGCCATCGAAAAAAATAATACCTAAATAAAGTAATTATAACTCCACGTGGGAGTCGAACCAGCAATAAACAAGGCTGCAAGATTGACAGTCTGGTGCTCACCTATTCACGCCACAAACCATCTGTAAAGTACTCGTGATGTGTAGGCTAATTGTCTTATACCATGTATATCATGATTGTAGCAAGTTAACACGCCTGATCATGTTATCTTGCTACCGAATTATCTTGCTACCGTTGTTCAAGCCATTAACCCAAGCCATTTATCCTTTTAAGTTGAGAAATGAAGTAGGCTATTGTAAAACATCTACCAAATCCATGTTTACATGTCAGCAACATTATCGTTAATACCCTATAAGCCTACGTGTTTACTGAGTTTTGACTATCCTTGTGCGTAAATGTTGCGTAAAATATGGAGACGTTATAGACTTCTTCTGCCCATTGCATTTCAATGTCCGTGTTTCATGAACTGCATTCTTAAAAGGACAGTCTAGGCTGGACAAAAGGATACAAAATTAGACAACATATTTTTTATTTCAGCCTATTTATTTGCTGCGTTCATGTGTCTCTGCTACAGACAGGTAGAGGTGGCCATAGCCTAGAATTTACTGAAACGTTTGTAAAACTTAACCATGATAACCAACTTAGAAGGCCTACGAAATGGCTTGGGCAACGGTAGCAAGATAACATGATCAGGCGTGTTAACTTGCTACAATCATGATAGAATTCAAGTCCCCTACACGTCACTAGTATCTTACAGATAATTCGTGGCGTGAATAGATGAGTAATGGACTGTCAATCTTGCAGCCAAGTTTGTTGCTGGTTCGACTCCCACGTGGAGTTATAATTACTTTATTTAGATATTAATTTTTCAATGGCATATTCATGATCCAGTGCACGTAGCCTACTACAACCAATTTTGACATTTAAAGATGTCATGCATATTTGTATTTGTTCGTCTCCCGTTTATATCAGAAAGTTGACAAATCAAGGTGCCACATCTGTCGAAGAAACGTCATCAATCGTGGAACGTCATCAAGGAAGCAAGTTGACATAGGAAGCCAGTTACCACATAACAACGGCACTGCCATTTTATCGCGCTAGCAATTTTGCTCCTTCGTTTTCCTTGTGCCTCTCCATAATTGCGAGGGCGGTATAACGTGATGGAGCCTTTGTCTAATACTATTGGGTATGTTGGTATGGAGGTCGAAGTGTCCATAGGAGAACTGTGGGGCAACGTAACAGCAGTGTGGGGAGTCGCAAGGAGAATGAGAATGAACAGAGCCATACTGATTCACTCCACTCGGAAGGCGCGCGTGGCCAACCTAGGCTGCCGTCAGACAAAATAGGCTACAGGTGTAGGCAGTGTGGGGTGGGTTTTTATGTTATGCCTTACAATGAGAAGTAGGCCTACCATGAAACAGTTAGCAGACCCTAATCAGACGTGTTAAGCCTACCTTACATTGACAGACTTTGCAAAGATTTGGAAAACATTTTTGAAAGACTACAGTCTCAGACCCTCTCACATCCAAAGGCTGGCTTACATTGCACGATTCTGGTCTGTTTTAACAGGCGTGGCCAGTAAAAACCAGCAATGTAGACCAGCAACACCAACTAAAATGACCAGCTTAAGATGGTACGACAATCAAAACCAGCTGAATTACCATCATAAACTGGGTAAACCAGCTGAAGGTGTGTTTTCGCGAGAGTTTTGCTGGTCTAGCTGGTTAACCATCAAAGGGTGGTAAAATAAGCTGGTTAACAAGCTGGTCAACCAGCAAACCACCTTTAGCTGGTCAGGCTGGTTTTTTCAGCAGGGATTCTAGAAAACCAGCTTGACCATCTTTAAGCTTGACAGGCTGGTCACCAGCATGACCATCTTAAACCAGTTGTATCCCAAACGACAGGCTGGTCACACCAGCACGACCAGCTTCCTCAGATGGTCACGCCAGCATGTCTAGCTGGTGGCCTAACCAGCTACACCAGCAAAGACCAGCAATAGCTGGAAGAAAACCAGCAAAGACCAGCTAAAACCAGTTAAAATCAGCTACCAGCCTAAGCAGTTTCTTGCTGTTTTTTTTTCCAGCAGGGCTGAGACGTGCATAAATAAAATAAATAAAGCTTACTATGTACATAGCTACCAGATTTACTAAACTCTACTTGGGACAAACCCTTTATATTGCCGAAGTGGATCTGGAAAACACTGCCGAATCCGGTAACACTTTATAATAACTATACACAATTCATCATCTATTAAGCATTTGTTAACTATTAGTTAATGGTTTGTTCATCATTAGTAATTAATTGTTCATGCTTAATTTATCATCACTTAAGCATGTGTTCACAAAGTTATGATTGGTTTGTTCATAGTGAATAAGCCTATTTCGAAAATATGTATAAATTGTTGCTAATACTTCATATAACATGCAATAACATTTTGCTAATGAAATGCTATTCATTATTTAACACTTGTTACATATGCACTAATGATTAGTAAGGATTTATAAACTACTTCCTAATACTATAATTCATGATTAACTCAGGAGTTACAAGTGGTTAGTTAATGATTTTTGTGAGCTCATCTAAAGTGAGGACTTTTTATGCCTTGCTAGACATTTGCAAATAAGTTGTAAATACTACATTCACATTCATTCATTAAGCTGACAATTTTATCCAGAGCGACATCCACATGTCAATTAAACTAAACACAACCACAGCAGTTGGGATTCGAACTCTCAACTGAGGAGGTGACAGAATGATAGCCCTGCTCCTTAACCACTACACTACCTCTGCTACTATCCTGAAAAGAGATGGGATCTACTTTTACTTGTTTTCAGAGGACTACTTTCCTGTTATGCGTATGACTACATTCAATTCAATTCAATTCAATTTTATTTATAGAGCGCCAAAACATTACACATGTCTCAAGGCGCTTCACAGAGCGTCAAACCTTCAAAGAGAGCCCATGAGCAACAGGGGCAAGGAAAAACTCCCTAGAATTGGAGATATATATAGGAAGAAACCTCAGACAGATCCACGACTCAAGGGCCCAACCCATCTGCCTAGGGTCAGACTACATTTGATGTAGCACTAAGCAGCGCATTGATACAGTAGTTAGAGAGTTAAAGCATACAAGTAAATAATTGACTGACGTATACTGAAGTTAACCAAGTAAAAACATTGTCACTTTACACTGGTGTTTATTGATTGTTTGTTGTGAAGTGAAGAACATAACATCCGCTCAGTTAAAAACACATAAAACTATGCAAGAGTGTCTTCTACTATACACACTGTTAAGCATGTTATTAAATGTTGTGTTCTTAATTTTGAAGCATAATTCCTAAATTAACTCTCGTCTGTAAATCATGCCTATACGCAATTATAAATGTTTGTTCATAGCAAACATGCGCATCTGTTTTATATTTCTAAATGTATAACCACATTAACCATAGGCAGGGGTAGTGTAGTGGGTAAGGCATTGGGCTAGCATGCTGTAAGCCTAAGAATTGGGGGTTCAATCCCTGGGCACCACCTTTTTGGCCTTGCTCTTTAATTTCATTGATAGTGTAAGTCTCTTTGGATGAACGTGTCTGCTAAATGATTAACCCTCTAACCGCCCAAGGCGCCGTACGGCGACAAGCAACGTCACTGATTAAAACAGACGGTAGATCCGAGTAGGGTGACAAATCTCCTTTGTACTCTCCACCACTAGTTGGCAGACATCCAGAGCTTCGATTCAAGCCCAAATTTGAGTAACAAAGTTTTCAGGAAGTCCCTGTATTACTCGCGAGAAACACAACCCTGCTGAAAAAACCAGCCTGACCAGCTAAAGGTGGTTTGCTGGTTGACCAGCTTGTTAACCAGCTTATTTGACCACCCTATGATGGTTAACCAGCTAGACCAGCAAAACTCTCGCGAAAACACACCTTCAGCTGGTTTACCCAGCTTATGATGGTAATTCAGCTGGTTTTGATTGTCGTACCACCTTAAGCTGGTCATTTTAGTTGGTGTTGCTGGTCTACATTGCTGGTTTTTACTGGCCATGCCAGCTTATGTTGGTTA
The DNA here is from genome assembly GCF_963854185.1 of Sardina pilchardus. Lineage (NCBI taxonomy): Eukaryota > Metazoa > Chordata > Actinopteri > Clupeiformes > Clupeidae > Sardina > Sardina pilchardus. The sequence goes on along the minus strand of NC_085010.1, from coordinate 33,292,802 downwards.
TTCTAGAAAACCAGCTTGACCATCTTTGTCAAGCTTGACAGGCTGGTCACCAGCATGACCATCTTAAACCAGCTGTATCCCAAGCGACAGGCTGGTCACACCAGCACGACCAGCTTCCTCAGATGGTCACGCCAGCATGTCTAGCTGGTGGCCTAACCAGCTACACCAGCAATAATAACTCCCTGCTGAAAAAACCAGCCTGACCAGCTAAAGGTGGTTTGCTGGTTGACCAGCTTGTGAACCAGCTTATTTGACCACCCTTTGATGGTTAACCAGCTAGACCAGCAAAACTCTCGCGAAAACACACCTTCAGCTGGTTTACCCAGTTTATGATGGTAATTCAGCTGGTTTTGATTGTCGTACCACCTTAAGCTGGTCATTTTAGTTGGTGTTGCTGGTCTACATTGCTGGTTTTTACTGGCCACGCCAGCTTATGTTGGTTATTCTAGAAAACCAGCTTGACCATCTTTGTCAAGCTGGACAGGCTGGTCACCAGCATGACCATCTTAAACCAGCTGTATCCCAAACGACAGGCTGGTCACACCAGCACGACCAGCTTCCCCAGATGGTCACGCCAGCATGTCTAGCTGGTGGCCTAACCAGCTACACCAGCAAAGACCAGCAATGATAACTGTGTTTTGGGCAAAGACCAGCTAAAACCAGCTAAAACCAGCTACCAGCCTAAGCTGGTTTCTTGCTGTTTTTTTCAGCAGGGCTGTGTTTTGGGCAAAGACCAGCTAAAACCAGCTAAAACCAGCTACCAGCCTAAGCTGGTTTCTTGCTGTTTTTTTCAGCAGGGAAGAAGAAGACGCATTTCCTGTTTATAACGCGGAAGTAAAATGCGCGATCGCGATGCACATATTGAAGCAGAAAAACGGCAAATGTTAAACTAGAAATGCAATTCCAAGGAATTACCAGTGCATGAAAATGCAAAAATAGATAGATAATGTAGATATGGTTACTAAGGTGTAGCTAGGGTAAACATGGTGGTTGCATAGTTTACAGAGAGTTGATAGTGTGAAGGTAGACAGTTTAAAGATGAAACATTCCAGCTCTAACTTAACTAATGATTTCTAGTCATGTTGAAATGTTGATTAGCTAACTTAGGTAATGATTTCTAGCAGTTATGTTAAAAATGCTAATTATGCTAGCAATGCTAACTTTACTAACAATGCTAACCAGGTTGATTAGCTAACTTAACCGATGATTTCTAGCAGTAATGCTAAAAATGCTAACTATGCTAACAATGCTAAATTTTTTAATAATGCTAACCAGGTTGATTAGCTAACTTAGTTGATGATTTTTTTGCAGTTATGCTAAAAATGCTAACTATTTTAACTATGCTAACCATGCTAACTTGCTAGTGAGGACTTTTATTTTGAAACATTTGTTGCTAGGGTATCCATGGTGGCCACTATCAGGAAACAAGAAGTTACTGCAGTATAATCATGTTGGTTGCTATGGAAACGGTCATAAACGCTTAATTTTAATGGTTGATATGTTGGTTGCTAGGTACATGGAGTTTTCGTGTAGTTGACTGGAGGCATAGTTGATAACTGACAGTTGTAATGGTTGAACAGTTAAATAGTTGAGTAGTTACAATGGTTAAATGATTTAATAGTGTATTATTGCAGTGAGGACCTTTATTTTGAAACAGTTTGCGACAGAGGAAGTAGTGAAACAGGATCTGTAGTCTTAATGAGATTGTATGCTTAAAGCCTGAGACAGAAGGTGCCTCTCATATAGTGTTTACGCGTCCTCTCTCGCTCCTCGATCCTCACTGATCTTTCTTTATGTAGATCATTGAGGATCGAGGAGCGAGGGAGGACCTATAAACGCTGCTTGAGAGGCACCCACAGTATACAGTACCCTCCAGATTTATTGGCACCCTAACTTAATTAAGTGAAAAAAGGCTGACAGAAAATAGCCCTTACTGTTTAACAAATATTGTCTTTATTCAGCCAATAAAGGACAATTTTACAATCAGTTTGAGTCCATTGCCACATGAAAAAAGTCACAGGTGATCTCAAAATAAATTTTAATCAAAACAAATTGTGTGTCATTATTATTGGCACCCCTCATTTAATATTTTGTGCAACCCCCTTTTGCCAACATAACAGCATTCAGTCTTCTCTTGTAATGTCTTATAAGACTTGAGAACACATCGGAAGGGATTTTGGACCATTCCTCGATGCAGAAATGCTCCAGATCTTGCAGAGTCCTTGGTCTTCTCTTGTGCACCCTTTTCTTGAGTTCAAACCACAGATTTTCAATTGGATTAAGGTCAGGTGACTGGGATGGCCATGGCAAAAGCTTGATTTTGTTTGTATTAAACCATGCTTTAGTGGATTTTGAAGTGTGCTTTGGATCATTGTCCTGCTGAAAGATCCAACCACGACCAAGTTTTAGCTTCTTGGCAGAGGCAGCCAGATTTTGATTTAAAATCTCCTGATACTTGTTGGAATCCATAATGCCATGTATGCGTACAATATTGCCAGGGCCTTTTGAAGAGAAACAGCCCCACAGCATCACAGATCCTCCACCATATTTAACGCTAGGTGCTAGGTGCTTTTCTCTGTAGTCTTCTTTATTCCTACGCCAAATCCACCTTGAGCGTTTGGAGTTAAAAAGCTCAATTTTTGTCTCGTCTGACCATAGCACCCGGTCCCAGTTCAAGTTCCAGTGGCACCTAGCAAATTCCAAGCGCTTTTTCTTGTGATGTGAAGTTAGAAAAGGCTTCTTTTTGGCATACCTTCCAAACAGGTTGTTGGCATGGAGGTGACGTCTTATGGTAGATTTAGAGACATGGTGACCCCAAGATGCTACCAAACTATGTAATTCTGAAACAAAGTCTTTGGAGATTTTTTTACTTCTCTGACCATCCTCCTCACTGTGGCTTCTGACAAAATGGCCTTGCGTCCTCTTCCAGGCTGATTCATGACTGTCTTACATATCTTGAACTTGTTAAGTCGTGCAGCTATTTTCTTGTATCCATTCCCTGCCTTGTGCAAGTCAACACACTTTTGCCTTACAGCAATGGAATGCTCTTCAATCTTTCCCATGGTGATGCATGTCTAAGGGGGTTGGGCCCTGTGTCACCTCATTTTTATACCCCAGTGAAACAGGAAGTAATTGATGACAGCTTAAAAGTTTCTAAACACTAAGGCCAACTTAAAATTAGTTTCATATGCGTGGGCTCATACTTCATTTACCTTGTTCAATTCAAATTCCCTCGGGGTGCCAATAATTGTGACATACCTGAGATCTTTTTAAATTTTATTTTTTAATTAATGGTCACTTTATTCTCAGACTAATCATACCTCAAATAAAGGTAGATGTTTCTCTTTTTTTAAATATAATATTAAGATTAATAACTGACAATGTGCACTTTTTATAAGCCTTTTCAGCCATCTTTAGCAAAGGTGCCAATAATTCTGGAGGGTACTGTATACTTTAAAAGTTGTATGTAGATAGTCTAATTAATGTTGATAGACAGAATGTTTAATGGATGTTGATAGGCAGATTGTTTAACTCATTAACTGCCATTGACGTCTTTAAACGTCAATTTAGACACATACGTTGACTGCCATTGACGTCTATAGACGTCAATTGCCGTTTTCAATAGCGATCCGAACCTCTAGATGGCAACAGTGCCATTTGGATCATTATTATCTGCCTAGAGTGCACAAGTCATGCAGAGACAACTAGCAAACACACTGAAGATCGACCACAGTGGATCTAGTTTGCACGCGATGCAGGGAATAAATATGCTTACTTCTTACATCAAGGATGGAAAACACGTGAACGGTATGATCCATTTACATTGGATATTGCGATATAGACTAACAACAACCTTGCTAGTGCTAGCTTGCTAAGTCTAGCATCCTGTTCAGAGTCTTTAGCGACCATCAGAGTCCCTAGCAACCTTGACGAGACTGACGAGATAACAGTGCAATCGTGGTTGACATACTACTGAAACGCTAACGTTAAAAAGTTGATTTTCACAAAAAGATTGTTTTCTCCATGTTTTGGTCAAAAACAGGTGTTTTTAGCAAAACTAACCCATGTTCTACTGACGATTACTAAAGAACGGAAAACGATAGAAACAAGCCGTTTTTTCCTGGTGAAAGAAGAGAGTCTACTCTTTCATTTGGTACCTTCGGTGTTTACATAGTCATAAAGCTCACCGTTCGGTGGATCTTGGAAAAACAGTCAAAATGCTGTAAAACGTCTGGCAGTATGGAGCGCTCTGCACTGAAAATCGCTGGCAGCCAATGAGTTAATAGATATTGATTGACAGTTTAATGGGTGGATGAGTGAATGGTCTGAAGAAGATGAATGGATAGAAGGTTGGATGGAATGTGCCTTATATTCTTGTTAAGAGAGACACTGATACAGCTCTCTGATAGTAGTTGATACAGGTGTAATCAATTTAACTGGCTAGTCTTAAGAGAGCCAGAGTGTACGCTTAAAGCCTGAGACAGAGTAAATAATTTAAAAGTTGAATGCAGCTAGTCTAATTAATGTTGATAGACAGAGAGTTTAATGGATGTTGATAGACAGTTTAATGGGTGGATGAGTGAATGGTTTGAAGAAGATGAATGGATAGAAAGTTGGATGGAATGTGCCTTATATTCTTGTAGAATGGAGAGACACAGCTCTCTACTGAGAGTAGTGGATACAGATACAGGTGTAATCAATTTAACTGGCTAGTCGTAAGAGAGCCAGAGTGTGCTTAAAGCCTGAGACAGAGAAGTTTGTTTAAAAGTTGAATGTAGATCGTGTAATTGTTGTTGATAGGCAGACTGTTTAGAATGGGTGGATGAGTGAATGGTTTGAAGAAGATGAATGGATAGAAAGTTGGATGGAATTAGGAAGACTTATGTTGATACAGTTGATACAGGGGAACAGAAAATGTAGTCTCAAGAGAGCCAGTGTTTGTTTAAAGCCTGAGAGAGAGAGAGAGAGCTGCTGCACCTGGACTGGCCACCTGGCGTAACATTCTCATTGCTGCCGTGATGTCATAATGAGCAATGTTAAGTCTATGGGGAAATGTTTAATAGTTTTTAATTTACAGTTTAAAAAGTATAAAAGTTACAAAGTTGAAAAATATATTGCACAGGTCTCCTTAGTAAGACCTACATAGCAAAGTTTGAATCGAGTTTCTAGGTTAAACGGTTCAAGCTGAATTGTGAGCGTTAGAAGAAAAAGAATAATAACTAGAAATGCAATTCCAAGGAATTACCAGTGCATGAAAATGCAAAAATAGATAGATAATGTAGATATGGTTACTAAGGTGTAGCTAGGGTAAACATGGTAGTTGCATAGTTTACAGAGAGTTGATTGTGTGAAGGTAGACAGTTTAAAGCTGAAACATTCCAGTTCTAATTTAACTAATGATTTTTATTCATGTTAAAATGTTAACTATGGTAACAATGATAACCAGGTTGATTGGTTAACTTAGCTACTGATTTCATGCAGTTATGGTAAAAATGTTAACTATGCTAACTATGCTCACAGTTCTAACCAGGTTGATTAGCTAACTTAGCTAATGATTTCTAGCAGTGATGCTAAAAACGCTAACTATGCTAGCAATGCTAACTATGGTAACAATGCTAACTTAAACTAACATTGCTAACCAGGTTGATTAGCTAACTTAACTGATGATTTCTAGCAATAATGCTAAAAATGCTAACTATGCTAACAATGTTAAAAATGCTAACAATGCTAACCAGGTTGATTAGCTAACTTAGTTGATGATTTTTTGCAGTTATGCTAAAAATGCTAACTATGCTAAACATGCTAACCAGGTTGATTAGCTAACTTAGCCAATCATTTCTAGCAGTTATGCTAAAAATGCTAACTATGCTAACCATGCTAACTTGCTAGTGCGGACTTTTATTTTTAAACATTTGTTGCAAGGGTATTCATTGTGGCCACTATCAGGAAACAAGAAGTTACTGCAGTGTAATCATGTTGGTTGCTATGGAAACGGTCATAAACGCTTAATTTTAATGGTTGCTATGTTGGTTGCTAGGTACATGGAGGTTTCATGTAGTTGACTGGAGGCATAGTTGATGATAACTGACAGTTGGAATGGTTGAACAGTTAAATAGTTGAGTAGTTTCAATGGTTAAATGATTTAATAGTGTATTATTGCAGTGAGGACTTTTATTTTGAAACAGTTGTGGACAGAGGAAACAGTTAACAGGATATGTAGTCTTCTGAGAGACTGTATGCTTAAAGCCAGAGAAACTGACAGTTGGTGCCCAGGTGGCCGGCCACCTGGCGTAAGATTCTAATTGCTGCCGTGATGTCATAATGAGCAATGTTAAGTCTATGGGGGAAATGGTAATAGTTTTTAAGTAATAGTTTGAAAAGTATAAAAGTTACAAAGTTAAAAAATACAAAGCAGGCATGGCATAAGCAAGACCTACGCAACAACGTTTGAATGAAGTTTCTACGTTAAACGGTTGAAGCTGAATTGGCTGCGTTAGAAGAAGAAGTTTAATAATAATAATAAGAAGACTTGGAATAACAGTACAGTGCATTTTCATGCACTGTAACTAGAGAATGTAATTCCAGGGAAATTACGAGTGCATGAAAATGCAAAAATGTATAGATACAGTAGATAATGTAGATATAGTTACTAAGGTGTAGCTAGGGTAAACATGGTGGTTGCATAGTTTAAAGAAAGCTGATAGTGTGAAGGTAGACAGTTTAAAGCTTAAACATTACAGTTCTAACTGAACTAATGATTTCTAGCAGTCAAGCTAAAAATGCTAACAATGCTAACTATGCTAACAATGCTAACCAGGCTGATTAGCTAACTTAGCTAATCATTTCTAGCAGTTATGCTAAAAATGCTAACAATGCTAACCATGCTAACTAGATAACTTGCTAGTGAGGACTTTTATTTTGAAACATTTGTTGCTAGGGTATCCATGGTGGCCACTATCAGGAAACAAGAAGTTACTGCAGTATAATCATGTTGGTTGCTATGGAAACGGTCATAAACGCTTAATTTTAATGGTTGCTATGTTGGTTGCTAGGTACATGGAGGTTTCATGTAGTTGACTGGAGGCATAGTTGATGATAACTGACAGTTGGAATGGTTGAACGGTTCAATAGTTGAGTAGTTTCAATGGTTAAATGATTTAATGGTGTATTATTGCACTGAGGACTTTTATTTTGAAACAGTTGTGGAGAGAGGAAACAGTGAACAGGATATGTAGTCTTCTGAGAGACTGTATGCTTAAAGCCAGAGAAACTGACAGTTGGTGCCCAGGTGGCCGGCCACCTGGCGTAAGATTCTAATTGCTGCCGTGATGTCATAATGAGCAATGTTAAGTCTATGGGGGAAATTGTAAAAGTTTTTAACTAATAGTTTAAAAAGTATAAAAGTTACAAAGTTGAAAAGTCATAGCACACATGTCCTAAGTAAGACCTACGTAACGCAGTTTGAATGAAGCTTCTACGTTAAACGGTTCTAGCTGATTTGCGTGCGTTAGAAGAAGTAGAATAACTAGAAATGCAATTCCAAGGAATTACCAGTACATGAAAATGCAAAAATAGATAGATAATGTAGATATGGTTACTAAGGTGTAGCTAGGGTAAACATGGTGGTTGCATAGTTTACAGAGAGTTGATAGTGTGAAGGTAGACAGTTTAAAGATGAAACGTTCCAGTTCTAACTTAACTAATAATTTCTATTCATGTTAAAATGTTGATTAGCTAACTTAGCTAATGATTTCTAGCAGTAACGCTAAAAATGCTAATTATGCTAGCAATGCTAACTTTACTAACAATGCTAACCAGGTTGATTAGCTAACTTAACCGATGATTTCTAGCAGTAATGCTAAAAATGTTAACAATGCTAAATTTGCTAACAATGCTAACCAGGTTGATTAGCTAACTTAGTTGATGATTTTTTGCAGTTATGCTAAAAATGCTAACTATGCTAACAATGCTAACTTTGCTAACCATGCTAACTAGCTAACTTGCTAGTGAGGACTTTTATTTTGAAACATTTGTTGCTAGGGTATCCATGGTGGCCACTATCAGGAAACAAGAAGTTACTGCAGTATAATCATGCTGGTTGCTATGGAAACGGTCATAAACACTTAATTTTAATGGTTGCTATGTTGGTTGCTAGGTACATGGAGGTTTCATGTAGTTGGCTGGAGGCATAGTGGATGATAACTGACAGTTGGAATGGTTGAACAGTTCAATAGTTGAGTAGTTTCAGTGGTTAAATGATTTAATAGTGTATTATTGCAGTGAGGACCTTTATTTTGAAACAGTTGTGGACAGAGGAAGTAGTGAAACAGGATCTGTAGTCTTAATGAGATTGTATGCTTAAAGCCTGAGACAGAAGGTGCCTCTCATATATAGCGTTTACGCGTCCTCTCTCGCTCCTCACTGATCTACATAAAGAATGATGGAGCGGCAACAATGGGATAGTCTAGCCCTTCTTCTATCTTTCTTTATGTAGATCATTGAGGATCGAGGAGCGAGGGAGGACATAAACGCTGCTTGAGAGGGACCCACAGTAAATACTTTAAAAGTTGTATATAGTCTAATTAATGTTGATAGACAGAATGTTTAATGGATGTTGATAGGCAGATTGTTTAATAGATATTGATTGACAGTTTAATGGGTGGATGAGTGAATGGTCTGAAGAAGATGAATGGATAGAAGGTTGGATGGAATGTGCCTTATATTCTTGTTCTGATACAGCTCTCTGAGAGTAGTTGACACAGGTGTAATCAATTTAACTGGCTAGTCTTAAGAGAGCCAGAGTGTATATGCTTAAAGCCTGAGACAGAGTAAATAATTTAAAAGTTGAATGTAGATAGTCTAATTAATGTTGATAGACAGAGAGTTTAATGGATGTTGATAGGCAGATTGTTTAATAGATGTTGATAGACAGTTTAATGGGTGGATGAGTGAATGGTCTGAAGAAGATGAATTGATAGAAAGTTGGATGGAATGTGCCTTATATTCTTGTAGAGTGGAGAGACACAGCTCTCTACTGAGAGTAGTGGATACAGATACAGGTGTAATCAATTTAACTGGCTAGTCTTAAGAGAGCCAGAGTGTGCTTGAGACAGAGTAGATTGTTTAAAAGTTGAATGTAGATTGTCTAATTGATGTTGATAGGCAGACTGTTTAGAATAGGTGGATGAGTGAATGGTTTGAAGAAGATGAATGGATAGAAAGTTGGATGGAATTAGGAAGACTTATGTTGATACAGTTGATACAGGGGAACAGAAAATGTAGTCTCAAGAGAGCCAGTGTAAAGCCTGAGAGAGAGAGAGAGCTGCTGCACCTGGACTGGCCACCTGGTGTAACATTCTAATTGCTGCCATGATGTCATAATGAGCAATGTTAAGTCTATGGGGAAATTGTCATTTTAATTAATTAATAGTTTAAAAAGTACAAAAGTTACAAAGTTGAAAAAAATAAAGCCCACATGGCGTAAGTAAGACCTACGCAACAGCGTTTGAATGAAGTTTCTACGTTAAACGGTTGAAGCTGCATTAACTGCGTTAGAAGAAGAAGAATAATAAGAACTAGAAATGCAATTCCAAGGAATTACCAGTGCATGAAAATGCAAAAAAATGTAGATATGGCTGCTAAGGTGTAGCTAGGGTAAACATGGTGGTTGCATTGTTTAAAGAGAGTTGATAGTGTTAAGGTAGACATTTTAAAGCTTAAACATTCCTGTTCTAACTTAATTAATACTTTCTAACAGGTATTCTAAAATGTTAACTATGCTAACAATGCTAACCAGGTTGATAAGTTAACTTAGCTGATGATTTCTAGCAGTAATGCTAAAAATGCTAACTATGCTAACATTGCTAACTATGTTAACAATGCTAACCACGTTGATTAGCTAACTTAGCTAATCATTTTAGCAGTTGTGCTAAAACTGCTAACTATGCTAACAATGCTAACTATGCTAACAATGCTAACCAGGTTGATTAGCTAACTTAGCTAATCATTGTTAGCAGTTATGCTAAAAATGCTAACTATGCTAACAATGCTAACTATGCTAATCATGCTATCAATGCTAACTTGCTAGTGAGGACTTTTATTTTGAAACAGTAGTTGCTAGGGTATCCATGGTGCCCACTATCAGGAATAAAGAAGTTACTGTAGTATAATCATGTTGGTTGCTATGGAAACTGTCAAAAATGCTTAATTTTAATGGTTGCTATGTTGGTTGCTAGGTACATGGAGGATTCATTTAGTTGACTGGAGGCATAGTTGATGATAACTGACAGTTGGAATGGTTGAACAGTTAAATAGTTGAGTAGTTTCAGTGGTTAAATGATTTAATAGTGTATTATTGCAGTGAGGACTTTTATTTTGAAACAGTTGTGGACAGAGGAAACAGTTAACAGGATATGTAGTCTTCACAGAGAGATTGTATGCTGAAAGCCTGAGAGAGAGAGGGCTGCTGCAGGTGGGGCTGGCCACCTGGCATAAGATTCTAATTGCTCAACGACCCGATTGTGATGTCATAGAGGCCAATGTTAAGTCTATGGGGAAATTTTAATAGTTTTTATTTAATAGTTCAAAAAGTATAAAAGTTACAAAGTTGAAAAGTCATAGCAACCCGATCCATTAGAATACCTACGTTACAAAGTTTGAATGGAGTTTCCAAGTTAAACGGTTGAAGAGAAATTGCGGTCAGAAAAAGTGGTAAGCGGAATAATAATAACTAGAAATGCAATTCCAAGGAATTACCAGTGCATGAAAATGCAAAAATAGATAGATAATGTAGATATGGTTACTAAGGTGTAGCTAGGGTAAATATGGTGTTTGCATAGTTTACAGAGAGTTGATAGTGTGAAGGTAGACAGTTTAAAGCTGAAACATTCCAGCTCTAACTTAACTAATGATTTCCATTCATGTTAAAATGTTTAGCTAACTTAGGTAATGATTTCTAGCAGTTACGTTAAAAATGCTAATTATGCTAGCAATGCTAACCAGGTTGATTAGCTAACTTAACCGATGATTTCTAGCAGTAATGCTACGAATGCTAACTATGCTAACAATGCTAAATTTGCTAATGATGCTAACCAGGTTGATTAGCTAACTTAGTTGATGATTTTTTTGCAGTTATGCTAAAAATGCTACCTATGCTAACAATGCTAACTATGCTAACCATGCTAACTAGCTAACTTGCTAGTGAGGACTTTTATTTTGAAACATTTGTTGCTAGGGTATCCATGGTGGCCACTATCAAGAAACAAGAAGTAACTGCAGTATAATCATGTTGGTTGCTATGGAAACGGTCATAAACACTTAATTTTAATGGTTGCTATGTTGGTTGCTAGGTACATGGAGGTTTCATGTAGTTGACTGGAGGCATAGTGGATGATAACTGACAGTTGGAATGGTTGAACAGTTCAATAGTTGAGTAGTTTCAATGGTTAAATTATTTAATAGTGTATTATTGCAGTGAGGACTTTTATTTTGAAACAGTTGTGGACAGAGGAAACAGTTAACAGGATATGTAGTCTTCTGAGAGACTGTATGCTTAAAGCCAGAGAAACTGACAGTTGGTGCCCAGGTGGCCGGCCACCTGGCGTAAGATTCTAATTGCTGCCGTGATGTCATAATGAGCAATGTTAAGTCTATGGGGGAAATTGTAGTAGTTTTTAACTAATAGTTTAAAAAGTATAAAAGTTACAAAGTTGAAAAATACTTTGCCCACATCGCGTAAGTAAGACCTACGCGACATAGTTTGAATGGAGTTTCTACGTGAAGCGGTTAAAGCTGAATTGCGTGCGTTAGAAGAAGAACTAGAAATGCAATTCCAAGGAATTACCAGTGCATGAAAATGCAAAAATAGATAGATAATGTAGATATGGTTACTAAGGTGTAGCTAGGGTAGACATGGTGGTTGCATAGTTTACAGAGAGTTGATAGTGTGAAGGTAGACAGTTTAAAGATGAAACGTTCCAGTTCTAACTTAACTAATGATTTCTATTCATGTTAAAATGTTGATTAGCTAACTTAGCTAATGATTTCTAGCAGTTACGCTAAAAATGCTTATTATGCTAGCAATGCTAACTTTACTAAAAATGCTAACCAGGTTGATTAGCTAACTTAACCGATGATTCCTAGCAGTAATGCTAAAAATGCTAACTATGCTAACAATGCTAAATTTGCTAACAATGCTAACCAGGTTGATTAGCTTACTTAGTTTATGATTTTTTGCAGTTATGCTAAAAATGCTAACAATGCTAACTATGCTAACCATGCTAACTAGCTAACTTGCTAGTGAGGACTTTTATTTTGAAACATTTGTTGCTAGGGTATCCATGGTGGCCACTATCAGGAAACAAGAAGTTACTGCAGTATAATCATGTTGGTTGCTATGGAAACGGTCATAAACACTTAATTTTAATGGTTGCTATGTTGGTTGCTAGGTACATGGAGGTTTCATGTAGTTGACTGGAGGCATAGTGGATGATAACTGACAGTTGGAATGGTTGAACAGTTCAATAGTTGAGTAGTTTCAGTGGTTAAATGATTTAATAGTGTATTATTGCAGTGAGGACCTTTATTTTGAAACAGTTGTGGACAGAGGAAGTAGTGAAACAGGATCTGTAGTCTTAATGAGATTGTATGCTTAAAGCCTGAGACAGAAGGTGCCTCTCATATATAGCGTTTACGCGTCCTCTCTCGCTCCTCACTGATCTACATAAAGAATGATGGAGCGGCAACAATGGGATAGTCTAGCCCTTCTTCTATCTTTCTTTATGTAGATCATTGAGGATCGAGGAGCGAGGGAGGACATATAAACACTGCTTGAGAGGGACCCACAGTAAATACTTTAAAAGTTGTATATAGTCTAATTAATGTTGATAGACAGAATGTTTAATGGATGTTGATAGGCAGATTGTTTAATAGATATTGATTGACAGTTTAATGGGTGGATGAGTGAATGGTCTGAAGAAGATGAATGGATAGAAGGTTGGATGGAATGTGCCTTATATTCTTGTTAAGAGAGACACTGATACAGCTCTCTGAGAGTAGTTGACACAGGTGTAATCAATTTAACTGGCTAGTCTTAAGAGAGCCAGCGTGTACTCTTAAAGCCTGAGACAGTAAATAATTTAAAAGTTGAATGTAGATAGTCTAATTAATGTTGATAGACAGAGAGTTTAATGGATGTTGATAGACAGATTGTTTAATAGATGTTGATAGACAGTTTAATGGGTGGATGAGTGAATGGTCTGAAGAAGATGAATGGATAGAATGTTGGATGGAATGTGCCTTATATTCTTGTAGAATGGAGAGACACAGCTCTCTACTGAGAGTAGTGGATACAGATACAGGTGTAATCAATTTAACTGGCTAGTCTTAAGAGAGCCAGCCTGAGACAGAGTAGATTGTTTAAAAGTTCAATGTAGAGCGTCTAATTGATGTTGTTGATAGGCAGACTGTTTAGAATGGGTGGATGAGTGAATGGTTTGAAGAAGATGAATGGATATAAAGTTGGATGGAATTAGGAGGACTTATTTTGATACTGTTGTGCGCAGAGGATACAGGGGAACAGAATATGTAGTCTTCAGAGAGGAGCCTGAGAGAAACTGGCAGTTGGTGCCCAGGTGGCTGACCAGCTGGGGTAACATTCTAATTGCTGCCGTGATGTCATAATGAGCAATGTTAAGTCTATGGGGGAAATGGTGATAGTTTTTAACTAATAGTTTAAAAAGTATAAAAGTTACAAAGTTGAAAAGTCATAGCACACATGTCCTAAGTAAGACCTACGTAACGCAGTTTGAATGAAGTTTTTACGTTAAACGGTTCTAGCTGATTTGCGTGCGTTAGAAGAAGAATAATAAGAAGAAGAAGCCTAGGAAGAACAGTACAGTGCATTTTCATGCACTGTAATAAGAAGAATAGGAAGAACAGTACAGTGCATTTTCATGCACTGTAATAACTAGAAATGCAATTCCAAGGAATTACCAGTGCATGAAAATGCAAAAATAGATAGATAATGTAGATATGGTTACTAAGGTGTAGCTAGGGTAAACATGGTGGTTGCATAGTTTACAGAGAGTTGATAGTGTGAAGGTAGACAGTTTAAAGATGAAACATTCCAGTTCTAACTTAACTAATGATTTCTATTCATGTTAAAATGTTGATTAGCTAACTTAGCTAATGATTTCTAGCAGTTATGTAAAAAATGTTAATTATGCTAGCAATGCTAACTTTACTAACAATGCTATCCAGGTTGATTAGCTAACTTAACCGATGATTTCTAACAGTAATGTTAAAAATGTTAACTATGCTAACAATGCTAAATTTGCTAACAATGCTAACCAGGTTGATTAGCTAACTTAATTGATGATTTTTTGCAGTTATGCTAAAAATGCTAACTATGCTAACAATGCTAACCATGCTAACTAGCTAACTTGCTAGTGAGGACTTTTATTTTGAAACATTTGTTGCTAGGGTATCCATGGTGGCCACTATCAGGAAACAAGAAGTTAGTGCAGTATATTCATGTTGGTTGCTATGGAAACGGTCATAAACACTTAATTTTAATGGTTGCTATGTTGGTTGCTAGGTACATGGAGGTTTCATGTAGTTGACTGGAGGCATAGTGGATGATAACTGACAGTTGGAATGGTTGAACAGTTCAATAGTTGAGTAGTTTCAATGGTTAAATGATTTAATAGTGTATTATTGCAGTGAGGACTTTTATTTTGAAACAGTTGTGGACATAGGAAACAGTTAACAGGATATGTAGTCTTCTAAGAGACAGTATGCTTAAAGCCAGAGAAACTGACAGTTGGTGCCCAGGTGGCCGGCCACCTGGCGTAAGATTCTAATTGCTGCCGTGATGTCATAATGAGCAATGTTAAGTCTATGGGGGAAATTGTAATAGTTTTTAACTAATAGTTTAAAAAGTATAAAAGTTACAAAGTTGAAAAATACAAAGCACACATCGCGTAAGTAAGACCTACGCGACATAGTTTGAATGGAGTTTCTACGTTAAGTGGTTGAAGCTGAATTGCGTGCGTTAGAAGAAGAATAATAAGAAGTTGAAGCCTAGGAAGAACAGTACAGTGCATTTTCATGCACTGTAATAAGAAGAAGAATAGGAAGAACAGTACAGTGCATTTTCATGCACTGTAATAAGAAGAATAGGAAGAACAGTACAGTGCATTTTCATGCACTGTAATAATAATAAGAAGACTTGGAATAACAGTACAGTGCATTTTCATGCACTGTAATAAGAAGACTTGGAAGAACAGTACAGTGCATTTTCATGCACTGTAACTAGAGAATGTAATTCCAGGGAAATTACGAGTGCATGAAAATGCAAAAATATATAGATACAGTAAATAATGTAGATATAGTTACTAAGGTGTAGCTAGGGTTAACATGGTGGTTGCATAGTTTAAAGAAAGCTGATAGTGTGAAGGTAGACAGTTTAAAGCTTAAACATTGCAGTTCTAACTGAACTAATGATTTCTAGCAGTCAAGCTAAAAATGCTAACCATGTTAACAATGCTAACCAGGTTGATCAGCTAACTTAACTAATGATTTCTAACAGAAATGTTAAAAATGTTAACTATGCTAACAATGCTAACTATGTTAACAATGTTAACTAGGTTGATTGGCTAACTTAGCTAATAATTTCTAACAGTTATGCTAAAAATGCTAACTATGCTAACAATGCTAACTATGCTAACCAGGTTGATTAGCTAACTTAGCATAACTGCTAGAAATGATTAGCTAAAAATGCTAACTATGCTAAACATGCTAACTAGCTAACTTGTTAGTGAGGACTTTTATTTTGAAACATTTGTTGAAGGGTATCTATGGTGGCCACTATCAGGAATAAAGAAGTTACTGTAGTAAAATCATGTTGGTTGCTATGGAAACGGTCATAAACGCTTAATTTTAATGGTTGCTATGTTGGTTGCTAGGTACATGGAGGTTTCATGTAGTTGACTGGAGGCATAGTTGATGATAACTGACAGTTGGAATGGTTGAACAGTTAAATAGTTAAGTAGTTTCAATGGTTAAATGATTTAATAGTGTATTATTGCAGTGAGGACTTTTATTTTGAAAAAGTTGTTGACAGAGTAAACAGTTTAACAGGATATGTAGTCTTCAGAAAGAGATTGTATGCTTAAAGCCTGAGAGAGAGAGAGATAGAGAGTTACTGCAGCTGGACTGGCCACCTGGCATAAGATTCTAATTGCCCTATTATGTTGTCATAATCATAATGTTAAGTCTATGGGGGGAATTTTAATAGTTTTTATTTAATAGTTCAAAAAGTATAAAAGTTACAAAGTTGAAAAATACATACCTGAAGTCACCTAAGTAAGACCTACGCAGCGCAGTTTGAATGAAGTTTCTACGTTAAACGGTTGAAGCTGAATTGAACGCACAAAAAGCGTTAGAAGAAGAATAATGACCTATAAGAATAAATCGGATAACAGTAGAGTGCATTTTCATGCACTCTAATAAGAAGCCTAGGAAGAACAGTACAGTGCATTTTCATGCACTGTAATAAGAAGACTTGGAATAACAGTACAGTGCATTTTCATGCACTGTAATAATAAGAAGTAGTAGAAGAAGAAGAAGAAGAAGAAGAAGAAGCCTAGGGATAACAGTACAGTGCATTTTCATGCACTGTAATAATAAGAAGACTTTGGAAGAACAGTAGAGTGCATTTTCATGCACTCTAATAATAAGAAGACTTGGAATAACAGTACAGTGCATTTTCATGCACTGTAATAATAATAATAATAAGAAGACCGAGGAAGAACAGTACAGTGCATTTTCATGCACTGTAATAATAACTAGAAATTCAATTCCAAGGAATTACCAGTGCATGAAAATGCAAAAATAGATAGATAATGTAGATATGGTTACTAAGGTGTAGCTGGTCAGGTTTTAGCTTGCCGTTTGGCGTTTTCTTTAATGTGTCAACATCCTTATTTTTTTTTTCATAAAGGTTATCAAGGAAACAAGTGGTGTACTGGATGAAGTTTGATGGACTCTTCTGATCAGGTAAGGAAAGGTCCTAAATTAATGAATATCCACAATTACATTTTGATATATTTTCCTTTTTTTCAAGTCAATGAATCAACAATTCCAAGAGGTGAAACAATGCATTTTCGACATCAACCAGTAAATTTAGACGTGTATATTAGAACATTTTACACGATTAAATGATCTATAAAACATTTGGCCACTGTATTATTATTTCAGATGATCATGTTTTGACTTAACTCTTGTTTTGTCTGTGTCATGGTGATTGTAGGTGTTGCAGGTCTTCCAGCTACTGTTTGGAGAAGATATTTCCTCTCAATTTATGGAAGTAGGGAATTTTTCTGAAGGCAGAAATCAAGGATTCAAGAACCCAAGTTGGACTCTTGATTCCACTGAGACCACTGTGTGCATTTTGAAATGTTCCAAATGTGTGTCACGTCCATACGGAAGAAGTTCCAAGCCCACAAGTGAGTTCACTCACCAGATAGACACACATACGCATTTATAACACTAATATGTGTGCATGTATTTGTGTCTGTAACGGTTAGTTTATCCCCTCCTTTCATGTGTCTGTTATGACTTTGTAGTGGGCTCTATGAACTGTCCAGGGCAAAGTCGGTCTACCCTGATGACACTCCCTGTTCCTTGATGGTAACCATGGCTGCTGCCTTCAATGTGGTGGGTGTGGAGTATGTTATTGAGCATGCTCTAATTTGTTTGTCATAAGTTCTATGCAATACATTAATCCAGAAAGTAATCATGATTATTGCAGTTACCTAAAAGTAGTCTTGAATTTGCGATTAGCCATGTTTTACCAATTCAGTTTGTTGTACAGCATGCATCATTTTGTTTATTCTTATTTTTATTGACAGAGCCCTCAGAAATAAACTGATATCAATAATTAATATGGATGGTGATTGTGGCAAGGGTGCCTCCATAAGGTAATTATCGTTTATATTTGTACATCTGATAGACTTACCTTGCTTATTTTTTTTAATTCTATGATTTTACAGATTAATCAACAATAACTAATTGTATGGCAATCTTTTTTTTTATTATTATTATTTTTAAAGGTGCCATCCAGAAGTCCCAGCCTGGAGCCAGTGGCTGCTATTGCAAGACTCATGGGAGATGATCTGCAGGCAAAGCTGCGATTAGGTATGATATCACACAGACATACTACTGCGCAGAAGTGTAGGGTCACTTTCAAATGGCCTCTCTATTAAACTAGATAAATAAATACCGAACATATCTAAGTGCACTCCCAAACTTTCTAATACAAGTATATGTTGTTCACATCTGCATTACTTCTAACTATTGTGCCTGACTGCTTGTGTGGGTTTGCTTTTATGTGTCACACACAAGCGGAGTAGTTTGCATTGATTATATTAATGGACAGGGTCAATTGTAATGTATGCTTCCTTTCTCTTTCACAGACACTTGACATTTACTGCGAAAGGTACCATCAGAGCACCTCTCCCTACCCTGCAGGATATCTATACCAGAAAAGTACAACAACGGCCCAAAACTATTTCCAAAAGACATTTCACACCCTGACCATGGACTGTTTAAACCACTGAGGTCAAGCAGACGTCTCTGTTCCCACATGGCTAAAACAGAAAGGAAACAAGTCTTTTCTCAATATGCTGCTCCATCGCTCCACCCCTGAAACATCAATTTCGATCTTGAACACATGAGGATGTTGGTTCAAGTTTGTCTGCAGACAGTCAATATAGACAGGTGTGTTGTTTTGATTTGATGTTTAGATTGTCGTGCATACAGTATCTTTACAATAATGATGGAATGAATTCTCATTTGGTTTTACCTACGTTGGGATTAAAGGAACACTTAACCGTTTTTTCATATTAAACTACATTATTCCCTTAACTAAGACGAGTTGATACATACCTTTCACGTTTCAATGCGTGCACTCACTGGCTCTGGCGCGCGGCGCAATTTTGATAGCACTTAGCTAGCCCAATGCATTCATTAGGATCCAAACAGAGATGAAGTTAGAAGTGACCAAACACCTCCATGTTTTCCCTATTAAAATACAGTTACACGAGTAGTCACACGACCAAGTATGGTGAGACGAAATAAAACGTGGTGCATTTGTAAGCAGGTAAGAAGGATAACTATAATGTGTGGCGCAATAACATTGGGAGCACTTAGACTCTGCGCAGTAATATCCTCACTCCAAAGTGAAACTGAAAGTGCAGGATATTATTGCGCCACACAATATAGTTATCCCTCTTACCTGCTTACAAATGCACCACGTTTTATTTTGTCTCACCATACTTGGTTGTGTGACTACTCGTGTAACAGCCGTGGGGCAGCCGTGGTGTACTGGTTAGCGCATCGGGCTTGTAACCGGAGGGTTGCCGGTTCGATCCCCGACCAGTCCACCATGGCTGAAGTGCCCTTGAGCAAGGCACCTAACCCCTCACTGCTCCCCGAGCGCCGCTGGTTGGGCAGGCAGCTCACTGCTCTGGGTTGTGTGATTCACCTCACTGTGTGTTCACTGTGTGCTGTGTGTTCACTAATTCGGTTAAATTGGGTTAAATGCAGAGAACTGAATTTCCCTCACGGGATTCTATTCTATTTCTATTTAACTGTATTTTGATAGGGAAAACATGGAGGTGTTTTGTCGCTTCTAACTTCATCTCTGTTTGGATCCTAATGAATGCATTGGGCTAGCTAAATGCTATCAAAGATGCGCCGCGCGCCAGAGCCAGTGAGTGCACGCATTGAAACGTGAGAGGTATGTGTTGATGTGGGGTGATTTTAATTCCAGAGTCCAAGGGGACATAGTGTCCTGGATACATGAAATAACTGGCATTTTAAAAATAAAACTAATACAAATCTGCTAACCTTTATGGAAATTTAACACATAGGTTAACATAGGCATTCCAATACTTACAGTATATCCCCTGTATTTTAAGGAACAATTTATTTATTTATCATACATTATTCATTCACAAAGAAAATGTATGTCCTTAAAGGTTGAATATTTCCTCATTTTTTCATTTAAAGCATTAAGAGCAATTTCCAAAAGATGATTTTATATTGTCAACTTTAGCTTGTGTTCCAATACATTTGGGCTTGACTGTATGCCATTATTTATTGGTTAAATGTTTATGATTGCTTTTTGTAATGTCTGCACCTTAAGGCGAGACACGGCAGGTGAAAATACTGTTTTTGTGACCTCCGGTCAATTTCGAGATTTTGAGCTAGTTTGCTACTTTAGCATGTATTCTACCACCCTACTACAACAACAAAGTCCGATTTGCACATTTAAGTGTTTATTTCACGAACTTTTGTCTACTCGCGCCTGTATATTTCTCCTAATTTTACCAAAAGTTCCCATTCTAAAGTGTCATGTACTACCGTGATCGTGATCCAAATCATATCGTGTTTGATACCGTTTGAAAGCCCTGCTTCTCCTACAAGACGCTATGCTATCCAAATATGGGCATTTCCTTTGTATTAGCAACCAATCGCGAAAGTTCAAAGACGAGTCTAAGCTGAGAACGCATTTCATTGGCTGTGTTTCATGGCTGTTTTCTCAAAACGAGTTCCCCCCCACACGCCATGCAAAGGATCTCCACTTCTGCAGCACCTACATACACCAAACTTTCCAGTCTTATTCCTAACTATATTAGGAAGATATTAACAGAGGGATTTGTTGATATAGCATTCTTGGCATGATTTACATGACTTTTTATGCCTAAAAATAGGGCGAAAATCCACTTTTTAAGCCAATTGGCAGTATTTTCTGATTTACTGGAAAACAAAAGAAGATATTCATAATCCCCTCTGTAAATGTTTTTTTATTTGATATATTAACACAACAAAAAAATAATTTTCAACCTGGCTTTTTCCAATGGTCAGATCCTTCGCATCAAAATATATGCAAATTAGCGCATATTTATGGTTATGGTTATGGTTATGGTTATGGTTATTTATATTTAATGATATATAGCCTAATTAGCATATTTAAACATTAAATTAAAGAAAACTTGCAATACATTTTATTCTCCTATTTATGTGAGTATTCAACTGGTAAAGTTTCATGAAGATATCTTTAAGTTTAAAATGTTCCCCTATTCACCTGGGGTGTCTCGCCTTAAAGTGTCAAAGTGTCCATGTAGTATATAGTTCATGAAATAAAAGTTTTAAATGCTACGGAATGGTCTATTTTTCTGATCCCCAAACTGATTTCTCAATTGTAACTCCTCCTTCTCAATAGTGTCTCATAGCAATGTCTCCTCATTTGCTCTATTATTTCTCCAAAGGAGAAACAAGTTATAAATGAGACTACACTCAAACATATAGGAGATCTCCACTAGGTCTCCCCTATTTCTCCAAAGGAGAAACAAGTTATAAATGAGACTACACTCAAACATATAGGAGATCTCCACTAGGTCTCCCCTATTTCTCCAAAGGAGAAACAAGTTATAAATGAGACTACACTCAAACATAAAGGAGATCTCCACTAGGTCTCCCCTATTTCTCCTGTGTCTCAAACGAATATCTCTTTTGTGGCTCCTTCTTGTCTCATTAATATATGTCTCACCTATTTCTCCTAAGGCCATTTTAGGAGAAAGAACTGAGAAAAAAATGATACTTCAATGATCCTAAAATGATCCTTAAATGAGAATCTCAATTTTGTCTCCTGAGCAACAGAAGAGATACAAATGAGAAACCATTTTTTCCTCTGGGTAGGCCTATTGTTATTCATCTATTCTTATTGTGTCATACAGTAGGCTATGTTGTCTTTTTAACTAATACAATGTTTTACACTAGCCTGATAAACCAGCCTAAATGGATTGGATGTCTAATTTAGTCTGGCTCCGATGAATGGATACAACGGAACATTGTTGATGAGCACAACCCGTTGTCTTTCAAACCGTGTCTGTGCCTATAGGCCAACGCTCCCTCAAAACCCCGCCCCAGAGCCCTCTGCCCCGCCCGCGTTGATTCAAAACACATCTCTGCGTTGTGATTGGTTTAGTTGCCATCTGCCAGATTCAGGGCAGTGTTTTCAAAATGTACAGTGGTCCGAGGCCAGACCCAAATGCAGGCAAAACATTTTGCCGTCCAGCAGTTGGCGCTGGTTTTCCAGGCTAGTTTTACA
Organism: Sardina pilchardus; assembly: GCF_963854185.1. Lineage (NCBI taxonomy): Eukaryota > Metazoa > Chordata > Actinopteri > Clupeiformes > Clupeidae > Sardina > Sardina pilchardus. Next base: position 33,270,625 of record NC_085010.1, on the reverse strand, counting down.
CAGCAACCTTTTTACATTTACATGCAATGGTAATTCCTTCCATGGAATTACATTTTCTAGTTAACATTTAATATCTATCTCCTTGAGGATCGTGGGTATCCATGTCTCCCAACTCTCATCACCCCGTATCCTAATCCCCGCTCCTGGACCACAGGCCAGATTCAACCGGGCACACAGCAGACCCGCGTCAGGATTGAGAATACATTTGGGATATTGAAATCCAGGTTTCAATGCCTACGTGGATTAAGGGTGTCCCCGGAACGGGCATGCGACGTAATTGTTGCATGCGCAGTCCTACACAATATAGCGGTTCTGCGGAAAGAGATGCCTCCACCTTTTGCCCCGGTCCTCGAGGAGGAACCAATTCCACAAATGGATTTAAGGGCAGGACAAATGATGCGCAATCACATTTGTAGAAATCATTTCATTCAAAGAAACCAAACAAACATTTTCGTCAATCTTTTTTATTCTTCAATTGCTGAGGGGGGAAAGAATGTTGAAATTAGTACCATGAATCGCAATACCCACTTTCAATTGTTGCCCATTAACCTCCTTTTTTCACCTCTATCAGCAGGTTTATGTAAGTCATCTCCAGGTTGGCCTTAGCGATTTCCCGCTGGAGATGCACCCTATACAGCTCTTTAATTGACATCTGAAATGGAGGGAAATATTGTTTTAACATTCAAGCGAGATATGCTTGGCCAGTAAAGCGAGTAGGCCTAGGTCTTACGTGCTCATATTGGGTTGATGATGTGGACGGACCCGAATATAAGAATATAAGTTGCACTGTGGTACGCACACGGTTTGCATATATGTGTTCAAAGACAAAACAATAAAATACAAGAAACACAGGCCTAAAATCTACATTCAACCAATGGAGTATCATGAGACGGCCCTGGGGCCAGTTTCACTAAGATAGACTGTGACTATAACTTAGACTAAGGGTATAGTCAGACTTAGCATAGACATCTAAATAATAGTGTTGTACAAAGCAGTTAAGACACCAACTCTCCTAAGTAGGACTAGACACAAAGAATTGTGGGTAATCTGGGTATTTTAAGACTCTTTTCAAAACAAAAAACCAGCTCCCGTCGGCCTGTCGGCCTTCTTACGATTGGCTTTTTTTTTTTGTGGTTATTTATATACAGGAGTGACAAACATGTTAGGACAATTTAAATGCTACTCTGACAAATATATAGGTCAATACGATAGTGGGAAAGGTTACCGGTTTGTATGATGTTTTTGTACTTCATTTTTACTTGATCCGCCGATCGCTTGGGGCCCATCGGAGTACATCTTAGTACAATAACATGATAGGAATGTTAACAAAGCTTAACTGGGATATGAATAGATTCATAGTTCAAATATTTAGGATCCTGCTTTTGTCATGAAACTTACGCATTCACGCGGTCAGCGATCCTCTACCAAGCTTCAATTCGCTGCATGGCAGAGGCTTTAGTGTTACTTTTTTGGTAATAATTTGTTTCTCTTCGTCGTAACCCTCCAGGAGGACCTGGAGCTCCATCTCGGAGAAATATGCGGCCCGTTTAGCCATTCTGATCAGGATTTCCATGCTTCATACATCACGTCTTTATAGGTTTGGCGTGGACACACACAACCACGTGTTAACCAACCCCGTGTTGACTGAACTAATTCATAACCGGTGCGGTGGAACCGACAGCTCTAATTTTGTCGGCTCAGGGTTAATCAACCTAGAGTTCAGCGTTGACTCTGTTTGTTAAACCTCCGTTCGTCCAGTCCAACTTCACCAGAAAACAATAATCTAAGAACAGCTTAAGTCGGCTAAAAAGTCAAGCAGGGAATAGAGAATCCACACAGTCTTTCTCTGATGCTTAGTTCACACTGGCAGTCGAAATCCGATTTTTTGCTTATCTGGATCTGGATTAACAATGGTGGGGCGTAAACAATGGGATAGTCTATCCAGTGTTAGTTATAGATCAGTGGAAACGCCCCTCAAGGATCAAGCATGTTGAGAAGCAACTAGCGACTAATTTGTGGCGGTGCGCCACAGATTCAACACCGGCCGGCGGCCGCCACATAGTGCGTTTCGTTATTCTTTTTTTTATACCGCTATTGAAGAACACGCAGCATTCGTTAAGCTGAATTTCCTTTCTCTGCTCTCCCTCTCACAACTCACGCGTCTGTCTCTCATACACACACACAGCCCCTACCCCTCCGTGCACACCGCGTCTGTCTCAATGAAAACCGACGAGATCATCCCTGGAAGCGTGGTCGGTGGTCGCACTGATGCACCTAACGCTGCTCGGGTGAAAGCATAAAGTTCGTCCGCAACCTTTGCCTCGACATGCACATTTAATCCAAATAAAACATTTGCAATCGTGAACACATTGACGCACAGAAGACGAGTAGCTAAATTACTGTTAAATTCAGTTAGCATCATAAGTAGGCTATGCTGCAGACATTTGATTAAAACTCTTGCATTCAAGTTGACTGACCATCTCAATACCAATGTTTTTCAACCCCAAGACTTAAAAGGGCCTGTCCCAAGGAGAAAAAGTATTAGCTTACCTTGAAACTTAAACACATGTGGGGAAACTGAACAGTCCAACCAGTAGAGTATGATAAGCTTAGCCTTCTACTTTGTTTACAATATTTTGAGGCTTCAATCAGACAGCTGAATTGAAGAGGTGGAGTTGTAATATGAATCGTGGGCTACAATCTGCATAAATTTTGCTGTTATGAATATCAGAAATGTCAGTATATAGAATGTAAATAATTATATTCTGTAAATCCCCCCCCCCCCCTTCAGACATGGGGCGACCACCACACATACATTGCCTTCTAATCTGTGGGAAACACTGGTGTGACTGATCAGAACACTGATACAGCACAGGTGTGGTTGATCAGAACACTGATACAGCACAGGTGTGGTTGATCAGAACACTGATACAGCACAGGTGTGGTTGATCAGAACACTGATACAGCACAGGTGTGGTTGATCAGAACACTGTGGTACAGCACAGTGATTAATGTAGATTAATGGTTAAAACCATGATTTCACGATATATCCATAATTCCCTCTGTGAAAGCTTTATCCAATGTTCAGATTTAGTTTTTGTGCATATCTGACTAGATCATGCTTAATTTGCCTATTTAAACATTATATGACAGAAAACGTATTTTGTTTTTATTTTATTTTATTATCCTCTACTCAGGAAGGTCATAGTGAGATACATTAATATGAATATGGCAGAAGAGATATTGTAAGTAATCAACTGGGGAAGTTTCAAAGTAGCCTCTCTCTGTTAGTTAACATGTTTAGGTTGCTCAAATGCTCAAAAGTTTGGGGTCACTTAGAAATGTCCATTCTACTCCTTTATAGACAAAACACCAGCTGAAATCAGTTGCATTGTTTGTTTCAAATCAGTGCTGCAGTTTCCAGACTACATTATATGCTTACATAATTGCAAAAGGGTTCTCAAATGTTTTCTTAGTCAGCCTTTTAAAATGATATCGGATTAATAAACAGAATGTGTCTTTGGAACATTGGATGAATGGTTGCTAATAATGGGCATCTACTGTATATACTTGTGTAGATAAGATATTGCATTAAAGATAGGCCATTTATTTGTACAAAATGAATGATGTTAATGTAAAAAAACCTATCAAATAATAGTGACTCCAAACTTTTGAACGGTCGTGTGACTTTTTCAATGTCAAAACAACAATACTTTCAAATTGAGAACATTTTCAGACATCACATGTGAAATCCATGGCACAATTCGGATGGGACCAGAAAACAATCATCTCTGCATTGAGCAACATGGTTCAAAATTACATCCAATGGAGCGGAAGCAGAAGTGCAGGACATAGGTCCTCTACAGAAGCGATACCTTCGCTAGGGTTAGGGTTAGGAGGGAGGCGACGCAGGGGCATTAACTAGGCTGAAGTGTCCTACAGGCTAGACTTGAGCGATCTGAATTTAATGCTGGCTGGCTGCTACAGGAGGCCAATGGAGTAACTAAGAGAGAGTTAGTAATTTATACCACACTTACAATGTCTGTTTCAACAGTGATGACGTAATGAAGAAATAATGGTAGGAAGATGAAGTACAGTTTAGTAAAGGGATCATTTGCCATAAGGCCTCTCCTCACTCCTTTTTAAATTATAAGACCATAAAAGTACAGCTCTCAATAATATGCATCATAGGGCCAGAGAACAGGTTATGAGCAGCAAGCAACACACTAATAGCAGCTAACAACACACTGATAGCAGCTAGCAACACACTGATAGCAGCAAGCAACACACTGATAGCTCGATCCCACGCTCAAACAGGTAGGTGCCCCTCTCCTTAAGTCTCCTCACCCCACCCTTTTGTCCCTCCTCACTCCATCTCCCCTTCTCTCTCTCTCAAAATTCAAATTCAAATTCAAATGAGCTTTATTGGCATGACTTACAGTAGAAGAGTAGTGTTGCCAAAGCCATCATACAGTGCAAACAGATGCAATATCTGTTTTGAAGGTACAGTAACACACAAGCATCAAAAACAAAATGAAATACATTTATAATAATTAAAAATATATGGTCTTCAAATATCTACTCAGAAATAAGTTAAACATATGTATCTAGATTATCTTTGGTTAAAAAAGGAAACTTATAGCTTTCAGCTTTAAAGTATTCTAAAATTAAAGGAAACTTATCGATTTCAGTTAACTCTAAATTCAAAGGAAGGTTGGGTTGGAAAATTGCTAAATTATCTTGGGTTAAATAAAAAAAGGAAAATTATAGATTTCAACTTTAAAGTATTATAGGATTAAAGGAAACTTATAAAAATCTGTTTAATCTAAATTAAAAGAAAACTTATACATATCTAAGTATTCAACTTTAGAGTATCCTATGATTTACGGAAATGTGGAATTCCATTAATCTAGAGTAAAGGGAAACTTAAGTATATGTCTAAATAAAACAGAAAACTTACAATTAATTTGCCCACCGTGTAAATTAAATTCATGACCTGTATATTAGTGATCTAAGATCGCCCTAGTTTAAAGAGGATATTAAGACCCTATCTAAATGTATGTACCTAAAATAGTAAATAGAGTGACAATATGGATAAACATCTAATAAAGTTAAGATGTCTCTCTTGTTTTGTGGCAGGCCATTATATAGTCTGCAGCTATATTTGTGTGATTTTTGTCCTCTCCTAGTAATATGTATAATTTGGATTGAGGAGTTAGATTTTCAAAATGCTTTACATGGTTTTTGAGTTCAGCAAAATAAATTTCCCTAATGGATGTATATCTTGAACAGTGAAGCAGGAAATGTTCTTCGTTTTCAATTTCCTTTATGCAGGAACCACAACTTCTCATATCTCTAGGTATCCATGTCTGTTGCTGCGTTTACATGAGAGCTTTAATTCCGAATAAAACCAAGTTAAATCGGAATAAAAGTTAATTCCGCTTTAAAAGAGACCATGTAAACGCTTATTCCGCTTGAAAATGATTATTCCGAATTAAACTTAATTCCGATTTAAGTGGTTGGTTTATTCCGATGTTAAAGCGGAATTAACTCCCCTCCTTGATCATGTAAACCTTTATTCCGATTAAAAGTTTATTCCGTTTGTTTGGCGCATGCTCGTACAAGGAGGAAGAAGAAGCGCATGCTCGTTTCATTGTTAATTCGGCTCCGTCTTCTTCCCCCCTTCTCCGACAGTCTTCTCCTCCTCAGCTAGCAAACGTGAAGCTTGACAATATTCTCGAGCTGCTGGCTAAATAGTAGGCCTATTATCAGAGTTACTGTGAAACCCGTTTTCATTATGTTATTGTTCATGCTGTAACGTTAACCCGAGATGACAAAAAAGTTGCTAGCCAGCTAAAGTTTGTTTTCTTCCGGTAGACCTTATTAGGCTACGTTCATGCGCCGCCTGTCCAATCGGAACCCTTCCCGACCCCCAGACGTTCAGCAGAATACAATAAAGCGTAATTAACGTATGTTCCATGTAAACGCCAATTCGGAATTATTATTTCCATGTAAACTCGAAGGAGAATATTTTAATTCCGATCTATTTAATTCTGAATAAACTAATTCGGAATTAAAAACATCATGTAAACGTGGCGTGTTTATGTCTACCTATTTCAATTTGGAGTTTGTGGTCACTGATTCTATACTTGGTCATTGTTGTTCTTTTTTTCTGTCTTTAATGGTATATAAATATGGTGCTAGACAATAGTTTCTGTTTAATGATCTGTATATGTCTAATTTGTTATTGTTTTTTATTTCCTCCTTCCAGATTTCAATGTAGTCTATCTGGTTTGTGTGATCAATTTCTTTTAGGACAGATTTTGGTAGGAGGCTCAGATTATTAATGTTGTTTTTCTTTGCAAGATGGAAAAGGGGGTCACCATTATGGTTAATGGACTTGCACTTGAAAGCTTTATGGTGGTAAGTTTCACTATTGCTTTTTGACAGATGAAACCAAAAGTTAGAGGCTCTTTTGTCAATGTCAAGAGCTAAGGGGAACCTCCCCAACTCTGAGCGACATGCAAGGTTGGAGGAAGTTCTATGAACGCCTAAGACATCTTTGCATATTTGTAGATGTAATAAATCAGTTGGACTTTTGTCCCATTGTTTGTAGTCAAGTCCATACAGTGGTCCCCATATCTCGCTGCCATAGAGGGCAATTGGCTTGCCTATGGAATCAATTATCTTCAACCAGAATTTGGTTGGGGGATTGAATTTGTGAAGCTGTTTCTTAATCATAAAATATGTTCTCAGAGCCTTCTCGGCCAGGTTTTTTGAGGCTAGATTAAATCTTCCTGAAGCTGTTATCGTGAGTCCCAGATAGTTATAATTAGATGTTGGCTGTATGGTAGTTTCTCCAATTTTGAAGTTGGTCTCTTTTTTAGAAGGTCTATTTTTTTGTTAAATATCATTATCTTTGTTTTGTCAACATTAATTGGCAATGCCAAGTTTTTACTAAAGGTGTCTAAAATGTTGAGGCTCTCCTGTAGGCTTTCTTTTGATGGTGACAGTAACACCACATCATCTGCAAAGAGAAGACATTTAATATTTGTGTTGTCAAGTAAAAGCCCAGGATGTGTTGATTGATTCATTTCTTTGGCTAGTTCATTAATGAATAAGTTAAACAGAATCGGGCTTAGGCTGCACCCTTGTCTAACTCCTCTGCTTTGATTTAAAAACTCTGTTCTTGAGTTGTTGATTTTGATACAGCATTTATTGTGTTTGTATATGTCTTTTATGATGGAATAGACATTGCCCCTTATATCACTTTCTAGGATTTTTAATAACATTCCTTGATGCCATATGGAGTCGAAAGCCTTTTGGAAGTCGACAAAGCATGCATAGATTTTTCCTCCTTTTGTTTTCTGTACGTATTGATCTATAAGTGTTTGGAGAGTATAGATATGATCTGTGGTTCTAAATTCAGGAAGGAAACCTATCTGACTTTTACATAAAACATTCTTATTCTTTAAAAAGTTAAGTATTCTTGTGTTCAGGATGTTACAGAACATGTTTCCAAGAACGCTGGTCACACGTTTCTCTCTCTCTCTCTCTCTCTCTCTCTCCTCACCCCACCTTCTCAAATTCAGAATGCTTAACTGGTCAATCATTTAGCCAAACCAGTAGAATATGTAATACAATAATTCTGAACATATACCCATACATATGTTCACATAAATATCTGCTTCTCTCTCTCTAGTTCTCTCTCCTCCTGTCTTAGTCTCTCTCTGTCCTTCTCCAGGGTTAGCTCCTCTTCTCTGAGCGTCTCCATCTGTTTGAGCAGTTCTCGTTCCTGTTCCAGTAGCCCTGCTCTCTCCTCCTCCACCTTCTCTAACTCCTCCCTTTCTCTCTCCTCCTTCACCTTCTCTAACTCCTCCCTCTCTCTCTCCTCCTTCTCCTTCTCATGCGCACCCTCCTCCACCTCCCCACAGGGAACACTCCCATGAGGGGACAACTCTGCCTCCGGCGCCAGACAGCCCTTGCCCTCTTTCTCATCAGTTGGGTAGAAGTCATCAAGTGTGGTTTGGTCAAGGAGTAGAAGCTTCTGGACCTCAAAGATGCTGTCCTGTATGATAACAGCTGCCTAAAGACAAAGACATAAACACAAACACACGCACATGACCATTAACACATCCATGTTCACACTCTCTCTCACACACACACACACGTCCATTAACACATCCGTGTTCTCTCACACACACACACATACACGTCCATTAACACATCCATGTTCTCTCACACACACACACACACACACATACAGTACACACGTTCATTACAGTAACACATCCATGTTCACACTCTCTCTCACACACACACGTCAATTAACACATTCATGTTCTCTCACACACACACACATACATACAGTACACACGTCCATTAACACATCCATGTTCACACTCTCTCACACACACACACACACTAACACATCCATGTTCTCTCACACACACACATACAGTACACACGTCCATAAACACATCCATGTTCACACTCTCTCACACACACACACACACGTCCATAAACACATCCATGTTCACACTCTCTCACACACACACACACACGTCCATAAACACATCCATGTTCACTCTCACACACACACACATATACACACACACACAAACACACGTCCATTAACACATCCATGTTCACTCTCATACACACGCACATACACACACATACAAACACACGTCCATTAACACATCCATGTTCACTCTCACACACACACATATACACACAAACACACGTCCATTAACACATCCATGTTCACTCTCACACACACAAATATATACACACACACACACATCCATTAACACATCCATGTTCACTCTCACACACACACAAACACACGTCCATTAACACGTCCATGTTCACTCTCTCTCTCTCACACACACACACATCCATTAACACACCCAGAGCAATATAACTATAATAACGACCATAATAACAGTAACTATATCAGGCTTGAGAGAGGCTAGTGAAGTATGTGTGTGAGAGAGTGTGTGTGTGTGTGTTGTCTTACCTGAAGGCTGAGAAGAAGTCTGGTAAGAGAGTGTATGCATTCAGAGGCCTGCAGGGAGATTCAGGACAACATCAAACATCAACATTTATATCAGAAAATACAAAAATATGTGTCTAGTTTTGACACCTGCACCATTATGTCCCATTGAAGCCTGCAAGGATATTCAGGACATCAACATTCATAACAGAACATGTGAGATTGGACAACATTCATATCAGAACATGTGAGATTGGACAACATTCATAACAGAACATGTGAGATTGGACAACATTCATAACAGAACATGTGAGATTGGACAACATTCATAACATAAAATACGTCTCTGTGACGCCTGCAGCATTATGTCCCATTGTGAAATAAATTCCCATTGGCCAACCGGCATCACAGACCTATATATATATATTTTTGTCACAGATCGCTATTTTCACAACATGAAAGCATTCACAACATGGAGTGTCATCACAGACCGAGTCACAAATCGCTATTTTCACAACATGAAAGCATTCACAACATGGAGTGTCATCATAGACCGAGTCACAGATCGCTATTTTCACAACATGAAAGCATTCACAACATGGAGTGTCATCACCAATGTTCCCTCTAAGCTGCGCGCGTGCGCAGATGCGCAGGCCAGTCGAAGTGGCCGCGCAATAGATTTTTCAGACCGCGCATATTTTTCTTTTTTTTTTTCAGGGGTTAAAAATTTAACAATCAAACGCAATGTAGGCTAGGTAATAAACATTTAAAATACTGACATGTATGACAACCAAGCCGGATGTAGGCCTACGTTAGAATGTTTACATACAAAGTATCCATTAGGCTACTCTTGGCGGGCCCTGCTCCATAAGTTATACAGGCTACCATGGCGAAAAGAAAGGCTGAGCAGGTGCTCCAGAAAAAGGCCTGCCTAACATTTAAAGACGTGTGGCTAAATGAAGTAGTCCAAACTAACACAAAGGATGGTCCAGGTAGGATAAAACTGTCAGAGATATTTACCTATGAAGACAGGAGAGGCGTGATCTGCAAATTCTGTTCGGAGTCAAAAGCGAAAGGGGAGTTCGCTAGTGGGAAAACTTGGTCCGAGTGGAAGCTGGATTACTTAAGGCGAGACACGGCAGTTGAAAACATTGTTTTTGTGACCTCCGGTCAATTTCGAGATTTTGTGCTAGTTTGTTACCTTAGCATGTATTCTACCACCCTACTACAACAACAAAGTCCGATTTGCACATTTATGTGTTTATTTCACGAACTTTTGTGTGCTCGCGCCTATGTATTTCTCCACATTTTCTCAAAAGTTCCCATTCTAAAGTGTCATGTACTCCCGCGACCGTCATCCAAATCATATCGTGTCTCACACTGTTGGAAAGCCCTGCTTCTCCTGCATAACGCTGTGCAATCCAAATATGGACATTTCCTTTGTATTAGCAACCAATCGCGAAAGTTCAAAGACGAGTCTAAGCTGAGAACAAATCTCATTGGCTGTGTTTCAAGGCTGTTTTCTCAAAACTAGTTATTTGCGGTTTTGAGTCATTTTCCGGTAGATACTTCTCAGCCTCTGTAGCACCTATCTACACCAAACTTTCCAGTTATACACTTAACAGTATTCCGAAGACATTTACAGAGGGATTTGTTAATACATCATTCCTGGCCTGATTTATGTGACATGCTAATCAAAAAAGCATGGCAAAAATCATTTTTTTAAGGCTATGGACAGTATATTTGGATTTCCTAGGCAATGAAAGCAGATATCCTGAAATCCTTCTGTAATTTTATTGTAATCTTGCTTGTAAACAACATGAAAGAATAATTTTGCACCTGGCTTTATCATATGCTCAGATCTATCTACCGGAAATATATGCAAAATCATGCATATTTAATGAGATAATGCCTAATTTGCATAATTAAACATACACATTTCAAAAACTTGTAATACATTTATTTCTCATACTTGTGTAAGTAATCAACTGAGGAAGTTTCATGGTGATACCTATTATTTAAAATTTTTACCCTATTCAACTGTAGTGTCTCGCCTTAAAGCGTCATCTGACACAGAAAGTCCATGTGAACGCATTGAGCACATTAAGACTCGGGCACGGTAATAACTCTATTGATCAAATTCTCACCGAAACCAATGAATCCCGAGAGAGACGAATTGAAAGAGCACGATCCGACCCTGAACAAATAAAAATATTGATCGACAATGTGATACTAGCAATTAACACCAACATGTCCATGTTATCAGTTCAGGATATACACGATCATATGGCAAAATATGTCGACCTACCTCAGAGTTGGAGAAGCAAAAATTATGCTTTTGAATTCGTGGAATGTATCAACTCAGTTGTGCAGACGGAGATGATAAACAGCATAAGAAGTGCTCGTGTCCACACATTAATTGTGGATGAAAGTACCGACATCTCAGTGCATAAGATGCTTGTGCTTTACATTAAGTTTCGGGAGCAAACTGATTTCAGTTACAAGACCGTTTTTGCAGGAATCATTCAACTTTCAGGATGCACTGCAGAAAACATCCTTGATGCCATTATCAAGTTTTACGCAGACCATGCACTAGACATGAACAAAATGGTAATGTTGACTTCAGATGGTGCTTCTGTCATGTTAGGCAGACATAAAGGAGTAGCTGCTTTACTGAAGCATCAGGTACCGCACCTGACTGACCTGGTACAACTTCTTGACATTTGTGGCACATTCCAAGCATCTAGCGCCGACTGTGAATGCGGTTTCAGTCTAATGAATGCCATTAAGACAAAATCGCGCAACCGCCTTGAAGTTTTCCATTTGGACCAACTGATGAGAATTAAATCAAGACAAAAAGAGGGTCCTATAGACCCGGACAAGGTCTATAACCACTGGAAAGGGGACAAAGACAGGCGAGAGAAGATGTGAGGTAGGCTATACATTTCCAATATTTCCCATTAGATCCATTAGGCCTAATATAGATCAAAGTGATCATGATTACTGCAACAACATTTTGACATATGTTTAGTCATTAATCATGTAGGTTTATTCTGTTTGAATACATATTTGCAGTTGTTCCATGTAATGATGTAATGATTGTGCTTCTCTGTTGGTTAACCAGTTTTTCAGATGCTGCATGTTCTTCAGAGATATGTGTCTTCCATAGGCCTGCAGACAAGCCACATAGCCAGATAGGCCTCTCCCTCTCTCTCAATGAAACTAAAATGTTTTGTAGCCTAGTTTGTTGCAAACCACACCAGTTATTAGATTGTTTATTAGGCTACCTTTAGGAAAAATTACATAATACCAATTTCATAGGCTTCATTTTAATGACGTTCTACTTAAATGTTGTGCCTGCTAAGAAATGGCTGAACACTTTGTATACTTCTTACTTATTAGTTACTGATTATAGGCTACTGGATTTTATTTCTTTATACTTTTACTGTATATTTCATTATCAGTCATAGCCTCTCTAAAGCTTATTGAAGTTCAACCAAAGACATTTAAGTTCAACTAAACTGACTGGTAACACCATCATTAAAAAATGTCCCCAACATAAAGGATACTGAATAAATATCAACCTTGATGCATTTGCTGTCATCTCTTTGTATCCCCTATATGGCTAACACAGGCTCATGGTAATTTTTGGCAGGTCGCGTGGTTGCGAATTGCTCACAGTGCTAAGATGTGTGCTCAGAAAAAGAAAAAAAAATGGCTCAGTGCTGAAAAAAATTAGAGGGAACATTGGTCATCACAGACCTAGTCACAAATCGCTATTTTCACAACATGAAAGCATTCACAAAATGGAGTGCTAAATACTTATGTGACTGAAAGCTCTCGAAATGTAAGCACTCAATTAGAGGGATCTTAATATCACTGATATGAAGGGATTGACCAATTCATCTGTTCGCATCACTGTGTGGTGAACAGAACCAGAGGAACTTCTACATGAATCATACTCTTTCACAAAGAATCACATGCTGCAGTTCAAAAGAATCACATTGTGCATAGTTTAGAAGAATCACATTCTGCAGTTCAAAATAATCGTAATGCTGCAGTTCAAAATAATCATAATGCTGCAGTTCAAAAGAATCATTTAACATTAAAAAAACATGTTGATGATGTCACTTCATTACAGCACCTTAAAGATGACGTGGTGGGCGTGGCCTAGACTGGGAGCACAGGCTGGCTCCACCTCCATGACCTCAGGACTGAAGTAATTGTTGTTACCCGGCAACCAGATAAAGACTTGAAACCAAAGCATGAGGCTGACAGCAAGCTTCTCCACTAGAGACAGACAGATGAGCAGGAGGTGGCTAAGGGTTAACAAGCTTCAACATTTACCAAGTCAATCAATGGCCACAAACATATTTAATCAGACTACTGCCTGACTGCTTGTGCGCCCAATATATATATCAGAGATGCGTGGGCTGATCCAAATCGAGCGGGCGACCGCGGTCACCCGCGGTTATGGGTCAAGAAAAAATATTTTTAATGATATTCGGGTCATGTTTGGTCGGGTCGGTTAAAGAGACCCTATGCAACTTTTTCATAGTCATAAAATCGCTCAGAGATCGTTGTTTTGCTTGACTGACCAGTTTCATCGAAAACAGTAATATTTCCTCCTGCCCCCAGTGTCCCTATCCGCTATTGCAACCTTGCAACTTTCTGATGAGCGATCGTCTTCAGTTTACATCTGGAAGTCAGAGACGCATAAGGAACAAGAAGAACCACGCTAGCAATTTATATATTTATATATAGCCTATATATGTATAAATATACACGCTAAAGCTGTCGGGGAAGCTTTGCAGAGAAATATGCAAGCATAAAACGAGCGAAAACGAAAAACGAAACCTAAACCAGAGATGAAATCGCCAATCCTGCATAATTCCTCTTTAAAATAAATATGCCGTTATTTTTTGTCATTTATATCATACACATAATTGTCTTTAGAAGAGAAAGACATAATTTGCAGCATCCCCACTGAAACGCGATTCTATCCACCACATTTTGTCACGAACATGCACTTGTCGTTTCTGCGTAGACAGACCCTCGACTACACTTGACATGCAGTTGTGTTCTGTTCTCAGAGCATATGCTTTCTCTGTCTATGATCTGCAGCTTTTTTCTCGAACTGCTGGCCTCCTCAACAGAAAATTCGGCTACTGAGCAGCGAAGTTGTCGATGTGATGCGTGCTTCCCAAGTCTGATAATTTGCAGCAAGATCGAATGATAGCCTATTATGGAACCATGGATTGAACGAAAAATAAACTAAACGTTTCCCTATTAAGGAAATACTCCTTAAAGGGATAGTTCGGGTTTTAAGACACGAAGTTATATGGGTTCCCTGTCAGCAACGTTGTGCATCAGCACTGACTTACCCCCCGACAGCTTCTTGTGAGCCGAGATCCAGCCGGTTTTTGATCGTTTTTGATGCCGGACTATTTTCTTCAGCAAGTTTCTGGGGTCACGAAAGTAAAGTGTTTTTCTTCTCAAAACCATATGCGTTCAACAGAGTGATATATTTGCACCACAAAAACGTTGTCCAGCTGTCAGTAGCGCGCAGTGATAGGAATCGCGAAAAATAAGTAAGTTATAACGAGGTTTGAATTTTTCCTGGACAACGTTTTTGTGGTGCAAATATAACACTCTTTTGAACGCATATGGTTTTGAGAAGAAAAACACTTACTTTCGTGACCCCAGAAACTTGCCGGACTACTTTCTTCACCATCAAAAACCGGCTGCATCTCGGCTCACAGGACGCTGTTGCGGGGTAAGTCAGTGCTGATGCACAACGTTGCTGACGGGGAACCCATATAACTTTGTGTCTTAAAACCCGAACTATCCCTTTAATTTAATGTCATCAAGGCATATAGCCTTCAATTGGTATGAGCATGCAATGTGCCTCCTTGCGCAACTTATAAAGTGGCTTGTTGGAAAGCCTCATGTCCAGGGCTCTAAATAAACTTTTTTCAGACTGCTTATTACAATAAGCGGGTCGGGAAGCGGGTCGGGTACAGTATTTTAATAATTATTTTTTGCGGTCCGAGTTGTGGTCGGGTTAATTGAAAACGGCGGGGCGGGCCGTTCAGACACGTACCCATGCATCACTGATATATATACAATATACATACTGCATTATATATATTATATTGGACACACTTGTGTAAATTATTATAATATATCTGATATAACCACTAAACTGGATTCCACAGGCATGCTGATTTGATGGGGTTAGCGTTGGCATCCCACCCATGCTGCCTGCGGAGTGCTACCAGCAGGACATTTTGGGATAATGGTTTAGTGTTGCTACCAGCAGGACATTTTGGGATTAGGGTTTAGTGTTGCTACCAGCAGGACATTTTGGGATTTTGGCTTCGTCAGAGATGGTTTATAAAGTGAGACGATTCAGAAGAGGGTAGATTCTGGTTAACGGTAAATTCATTGTGACTTGGGGTCCGCAACTGCCACTCCCCTTTAAGAGGCAATTGGGAGGTTCGGTGTCAAAGTATTCCTATGGGAGAAATAAACATTATCTTGGATTATGACCAATCCCTTAGCCCTACATTCAGCGATGCAAGTAACCAGGGGTCAGGATTTGACTGATTCGCTTTGCCAGTTAGCAAGGCACTTCCATGTTGCCAGTATGTCCGGTGCCATTTCTCCTCATGCTGATTAGTGGCTGTTCCACTCTCAGCTCATGCACAAGCTTAGTGTGGGCACAAGCTCTCCTTATAGCTTTCTTCTGCACCTTACGTCAATCAGTAACCTGGCACTCAATTGGCTAAGTAAAATGGCACCGGGAACAAGCCCCTTGAAATGCCATGTTGAAGCCTGAAAAAAAAACTTTCAATTTTGACAATTTTCACTAGCCTAGCACTCTCATTGAAATGAATGGGGGCGGTAGAGTTCTCAACGGGCCGGGTCGGCCCGACAAACCCGACGGGACCCACGGGTTCGGGTCGGGTTCGGGTCGAAAATAATAAGCAGATGACTCGGGTCGGGTCGGTCCTCGGGCTAAATATTTCCCACTCACTGGAAAAAAAAAAAGATTAATCATCGCTGCTGTTTACCGCGAATTATCATGAATTTCTCTATGGGGATCAATATCTATATATTGTAAAGGAAGTCTGGCTGCTGCATGCAAGGTGCATGCAATCATGGAGCGGGGGCAGACGTGACGCTACTGTGTTGGGAGATGGAAGGACAGAGCTTGCGGCAGCTCTGTCATGTGTTGCACCAACATTTGAGTTCCTGTGCAAGTTCTAAGAAGCCGTCTCCTTGAACAAAATAAAATGGCAGTAGCCTATTGTTGCTGGGCTATACGTCTTCGTGAATAGCTAACGACTCATCATGAAGCGTGTATGAAGCCGTTATTGAAATATCATGCTCTGTGGATGATTCTGCCTTTTTTATAGCAAGAACAGTACGTTTTCCCATTTATATCATGTTTCTATTTTGGAAAATATCGTTTCACTAGGTTTTACGTGGGTTAGATAGGCCACTGCACATAATTGTGCCCTTAACGACCCATAGCCCGTCCGTCTCCATAGATAACATAGGAAAACTCGACCGCCGGTGTCGGGCCGCGGGCCGGGTTCGGGTAGATAATTCAAATATATGTGTCGGGTTACATCGGGCTCGGGCTTTGAAAACCCGTTGAGAACTCTAGGGGGCAGGACTTGTTCACTTTCTCCAGTTCTTATAATACCTCCATGCAAGTAAAGGCTGGCTTACATTGCACGATTTTGGTCTGTTTTAACAGTCGGCGACTAAATTTCCAAAATCGGGCGGAAATCTTGGGAGTTGTACTGAAATCGCAGCGCGCTCCCGTCATCTAAATCGTTCAGTGTAAGGTGCCAATCTTAGCGGTTTTAAGTCCGTCGGAGGCAGTCTTTTTATAGTTATGCCGTTACGACAATATCAAACATGTTTGATATTATCGGAAGTCTTTTCAGTCGTGGCTCATGCAAATAGTGACGTGAACATTAAAAACCAATAGTAGCCTTGCGCGAACATGAAACAGGAAGGGGCAAAATAGGCGACAGCTGTAGCCTTTATGATTATTTGTTATTTCATTTCTTATAATTTATTAGTCGGCTGTTCTACGTGACAGAACAACTCTATATCTGTTAGTGATGTCACACATCAAACAATGCTGCAGAAACGCGAAAAAAATACTTTGATATGAGTAGGCTATCATGTGATTTCCTGTGAATGATGACGTGTAGCCTATTGCACGATGGAAATAATTTGAAGGAATCTAGCAGCAGTCTTGTAAATAGTGACCCACAGTCTTTGCAAAATCCTAATCTGAGACTGGCCTGTGACTATACTGTGACTAAAAACTCAATGAATTGTCTTTAGATGTGAGAGGGTCTGAGACTGTAGTTTTTCAAAAATCTTTTCCAAATCTTTGCAAAGTCTGGCAATGTAAGGTAGGCTTAATGAACCCATATTCAACAAGGCACACGTCTTTCTAACATTCCTACATTGAAACTGTATTTTACAGGGAGATAAATACATAGAAAAATAACATTGTTTGCGATCTGTCTCAGCTAAGTGCAGGCCGCCTGTTCTCAACGGCACGCTGCTTCTTCACTGACTATGTTATCACTGACCACGCCCCTATAGGAGGCAGGAAGTAGTGCCATTTTGTTCCATTGAAAACAAAACCCTTTATGATTCATCTTAGTAACTAGGCTTTGGTTTAGTGTTGCTACCTGCTGGACATTTTGGGGTTTGGGTGTGGCGGGGTGTGTGTGTGTGTGTGTGTGTGCGTGTGTGTGTGTGTGTCTGTGTGTGTGTGTGTGTGTGTGTCTGTGTGTGTCTGTGTGTGTGTGTGTGTGTGTGTGTGTGTGTGTGTGTGTGTGTGTGTGTGTGTGTGTGTGTACCTTCTCTTGTGGCCTCTATCAGGAGGGGTGTTGCTTGTGGTATGTTGTGTGGGCGGGGCCACACTAACAGGTCAGTTAGTCTCCGCCCATTAAGGTCAGCAAACACTCTCAGTTTCTCCTCCAGGACCACACACACCTGCATATCCAGAGAGAGTAGGGATTCTGCACACACACACATACACACATCATCACAACTGTAAGTGAGCATATGTGTTTACTTTTAAGATATTCTACATCTTACCACACTGCACAAATAACTGTACTGTACATATCTGTCTCTATGGTTCATACTGAATATCCATATTTAATCTGTTTCTCTTTTAATATATTCTGTGAACACGCTGCATATATTTATATTATTATTACTACTATTATGATGTTACTGCTACTACACTGCACATATTGGTACATATTGTTCATACATTGTTCATAATACATAGCCATATTTATTCTGCATTGTTCATATTACATAGCCATATTTATTCTGCATTGTTCATATTACATAGCCATATTTATTCTGCATTGTTCATATTACATAGCCATATTTATTCTGCATTGTTCATATAACGTGTGTGTGTGTGTGTGTGTGTGTGTGTGTGTGTGTGTGTGTGTGTGTGTGTGTGTGTGTGTGTGTGTGTGTGTGTGTGCATAGCCGTATAAATTCTGCTCTTATAAGGTAAATGCTCATACACTGCACATGTCATT
Organism: Sardina pilchardus; assembly: GCF_963854185.1. NCBI lineage: Eukaryota > Metazoa > Chordata > Actinopteri > Clupeiformes > Clupeidae > Sardina > Sardina pilchardus. The sequence continues at coordinate 33,252,025 of NC_085010.1, read as the reverse complement.
TATATTCCTCTAAACCATACCCAACAGTACACTGCTGTCTACACTACACTATATTTCTTGTCCTGTTTGTAATTGTATATCACATCACACACACACACACACCTGCGCGCGCGCACACACACACACACACACACACACACACGCACGCAGTATACTGCTGTCTACACTACACTACATTTCTTGTCCTGTCTTTACTTGTATATCACATCACACACACGCACGCACGCACGCACACACACAGTATACTGCTGTCTACACTACACTATATTTCTTGTCCTGTCTTTACTTGTATATCACATCACACACACACACACACACACACACACACACACACACACACACACACACACACACACACACAGTATACTGCTGTCTACACTACACTATATTTCTTGTCCTGTCTATACTTGTATATCACATCTCGCACTTTCTGTTTTTTTTCACTGGTTAGACGCACAGTGCATTTCATTTGTACATTATGCACTATGACAATAAAGTTGAAGTTAATTGAATCTGAATCTAATCTATGGGGTTTACTACGAACCTCGATTAGTGGGTTAACGAGGTATGTTGCTCTCAAAGCCAGGATATGCTGTGACACTAAAGTGGCTCTGTGTTAGCGTTGCTATATCACCATGGTACTTGTGCTCGCAACTAAACCTGGTCGGCAGGAGGTTTTTGTGATGTAGCGTGCATGCGCGCACCGGGAGTTTCGGTTTTGGTTTTCACTCACATTGTACATATGTTGGATGCTAGAGTAAAGTTTAGCTGCAGTGAAACTTGTCCGTATCATTATCATTACATCAAACACAACAGTAAATAACAGTAGTAACAAGTAATAGTTATAGTAATAGTAAAAGTAATAGTTTTTAGTAACAATAAAGCTGAGTGGCGCCTCCTATAGACCCTCCTTTGACAATGTCGTCACCAATTGTGGGCATCCCCGTAGACCTAGGAGCACGCACGCATAGTTCAGAAATTAAAGCTATTCCCAGAGGACTATTACATGTCATTAAAAGTCGCATGTCACATGTGCATGCTACCTCACGTATTACACAACTTGTATTGAATAGTTAAAATATAAGAAAAAGTGTGACAAACATATTCGCCAAACTCTTCAGTTGAAGAAAATTAAAATACATTACATTACATTTGGCTGATGCTTTTTATTTAAAAATGAACCAAAAATAATGAACCAAAAATAATTCACCCAGGGTAAATTCTACTGGAATGGTCTAATCCAGGATACCAACTGGGAAAAGGGCTATTACCTAACAAGTATTGCATAATGAGCGTGAAAGAAGTTAACTTTAAGATTATTCACAAGATTTACCCTACAAATGTGAATATAGCAAAGTATCCTGCAGACATTAAGAGTCAAATTCTTGTTTTGTGAAGATATGGATGAAACATTATTGCATGTTTTCTTTGAATGTGATAAAATAAAATAATTTCTCACTGACCTTAATAATTATCTTTTTGTTCAAATAGGTACTTCTTATTACCTCACTACTAAGGATGATTTATATTTACTATGAAACAACAAACTAATGGCCACTGACACTACCTTGTAAAATGCGGCAGCCTAAATTAGATAGCAGCCTATTTAAGCAAATTCCCCAATTGCACAATATGATTGGACGTTGCGTTTGCATTTTGCAATAATATTCTCTGCATTGGGATTAATTGCGAGCAATTCTGCATTTGGCATCATCATTTTTATATAATTATGCAGAATATTTTCACTAATCCTACGAATTCACCACATCAGATATTTTTTGATAGCACTGTTCCCTATTCTTATTTATCGCAATGGAATTTCCCCACGCCGTGATCTGACGTTTGTACTCCTCTAGGAGTTCATTATCATGACTTGATCGAAATGGGTAAAATATACAGCTCTCACTCGTGGATTCTCCACGTTGTAAAGGTCATTTTAATGGGTAAAATATACAGCTCTCACTCGTGGATTCTCCATGTTGTCAAGGTAATTCTAACGGGTAAAATATACAGCTCTCACTCGTGGATTCTCCACGTTGTCAAGGTAATTTTAACGGGTAAAATATACAGCTCTCACTCGTGGATTCTCCATGTTGTCAAGGTAATTCTAACGGTCGTTAAACACCCCTTTTATGGGAGAGCACACTGAAACTAAAGCGGAAAACCTAGTTTGACAAATTCAGCCGTGAAGGAGCTTTATGATACCACTCAACTCTGCGACTTTTGTATTTGTTGATCCAGGTTATCCAAAGAAAACCTGGTTATATGTTCAGCGAGATTCGTAGTATACCCCACTGATTTTGCCCTGTGGTACCCTAGGGTTAAGCACATACCTTGGAGACCTTGTATATTTTGGGACTTGAAATCATCATCTTCATCTGACATAGCTTGAGTCTTGTTACCTAGGAGACTGACCACACACAGTGTCAGCATGTAACGTGATGTCATCTTTGCAGGTCAACAACAAAAAACTGAATGTACACCACAAAGCAAGTAAAGAAATATTTGTATTTGACAGTATGACATGAGTGCGTTAGCCATGCTAGACATGAGTTTGTTAGCTGCTGACCCTAGACACCCTAGACTCCTCATGTGCATGTACATGTGCGTGTGTGTGTGTGTGTGTGTGTCATACCCTAGACTCCTCATGTGCATGTACTGTACATGTACATGTGCATGTGTGTGTGTGCATGTGTATGTGTCATACCGGTGTAGCTGCTGACCCTAGACACCCTAGACTCCTCATGTGCATGTGTGTGTGCGTGTGTGTGTCATAAAGTGGAATTCCTCCACCTGTCAGCTGGACCCTCTTCCAACTAGCCTGGTTAAGAGTTGCCTGCCATCTATTGCTCCGATGATTACATCAATTCTGACCACCTCTCTTCTCTCTGGCACTGTACCATCTGCCTTTAAAACAGCTATTGTCAGACCAACGCTGAAAAAACCTGGATTGGATTCTAACAACCTCAACAACTACAGGCCTATATCTAACTTGCCCTTTCTCTCCAAAGTGCTTGAGAAAATAGTGGCGACTCAACTCCAGGATCACCTGAAGGACAATGATCTCTTTGAGCCATTCCAATCTGGATTTCGTCCTATGCACAGTACTGAAACGGCCATGGTTAAGATTACTAATGATCTCCTCTGTGCAGCTGATGATGGACTTATTTCCATTCTGATTCTCCTTGATCTCAGCGCAGCCTTTGATACCATCTCTCACCATGTTCTACTGGAACGTTTAGCTAATATCGGAGTGCGTGGCAGTGCTCACCAGTGGTTCACCTCCTATCTCTCTGGTAGGACACAGTGCGTACAAATGATGAGCTGCAAGTCTGAGACTACTGCTGTGACAAGAGAGGTGCCCCAGGGATCTGTGTTGGGCCCTCTGTTGTTCATTCAATTCAATTCAATTCAAAAAACTTTATTTATCCCCAAGGGGCAATTTCTCCATGCAGGCATAGACACATAAGACGCACAACATATTAAGACAAACAAGGCAAGACAAGGGGGAGAACAGGACAGACAAGGGTGTGTGTGTGTGGGTCCAGTCCCCTAGTCCCAGGAGAGAGAGAGAGATGAGGGGGTCCATCTCTCGGATGACGGCTGTAGAGCACCCGCGGTTGTTGACATGAAGACAGCCTTTCCAGCGCTGCATCCGTCTCCATCCAGCCCCAACGGAGCGCTGAAGCCTCGCCTCCCTCGTCCTCCGCGACCGTCAGCCCAGCTCCGTCGGAATAGGCCACTCCACAGTCCCATCCTCGAACATGCCCGCAAACAACCGTGCAGGTCTCTCCGACCCAGTAGAAACTCTCCTGTGTAGCCTATCCGACAGGTCGGCCGTCATCTGGAAGACCGCCTCCACTTGTCCATCCAGAAAATCCGGCGGATGGAACCAAAAGCAGCCTAGAAGTTGCGGTCGCCCGATGGAATCTAACGAAAACAAAGTGGCGTCTCCCGTCACTATGCAACTCCAAAAAGTCTGCCGTGTCCCACTGAGGCCAAGAGCAGCAGCACATCTCATATCGGCATGACCCAAAAACAAAGAGGAAGACGATGCAGGAACACAAAAACGTCAAAAACACAGACAACACAAACAATACAACAAAAAACACTATGCCAGCACAGCCGGTCGCCACAAGAGCAGCGCCACGGCGTCGCCTAGCAACGACATTATCTACCTTCTTCCACTTGACACTATCCTCAGGCAACATGATGTTCAATTTCACTGCTATGCTGATGACACCCAGCTTTACTTTTCATTGAAACCTACTGCCACCCTTCCGCCAGCTGCACTTACTGCCTGCCTCCATGACATCAACGTGTGGATGACACAAAATTACCTGAAGCTGAATAGCAGTAAGACTGAGTTGCTACTGGTTGGCTCCAAATCAGCTCTTACTAAGATGGAACCTTATCACCATCTGTGTAGATGGCAGCACCATCCCTTGCTCCAAACAGGTCAAGAGCCTTGGTGTCATACTGGACAATACCATCTCGTTCAGTGCACACATAAACACCATATCAAGAAATGCCTTTTTCCATCTAAGGAACATTGCACGGCTCCGCCCAGCACTCACCCAGCAGAGTGCAGAAGTCCTAGTCAATGCGTATGTGACTTCCCGCCTGGACTACTGTAATTCAATCTTGTCTGGAATCCCAAATAAGCTACTTCACCGGCTCCAACTCATCCAGAACTCTGCAGCGCGGATTATAACATGCTCCAAATCCACCAGCCATATAACACCATCGCTCATGCAGCTGCACTGGCTTCCAGTTGCCTTCAGAATAAATTTCAAGGTCCTGCTCCTGGCATACAAGTCCCTAAACAACAACGCCCCTACCTACCTCACTGACCTCCTGGAAGTGTACACTCCTGCCCGCCCTCTGAGATCCTCCTCAGCAGGCCTGCTACGTGTCCCTGATGTGAACCTCTGCACCCTGGGAGAGAGGGCTTTCAGCTACATTGCCCCCAAGCTATGGAATTCATTGCCAGACTACATCAGACACTCTGACTCAATCACTGTCTTTGAAAGTAGACTGAAAACATATTTCTTCAAAAAAGCTTATGGACTGGCTAACTGACTTTAACATTTAACATTTTTCTTTTCTTTTTATTTCTATGTGATGATTTTGCAACCCTGTAAAGTGACCTTGGGTGTCTTGAAAGGCGCTTTAAATAAAATGTATTATTATTATTATTATTATTATTATTATACCCTAGACTCCTCATGTGCATGTGTGTGTGTGTGTGTGTGTGTGTGTGTGTGTGTGTGTGTGTGTGTGTGTGTGTGTGTGTGTGTGTGTGTGTGGCTGTGTCTCAGATGGCGTACCCCTGCACTTTCACACACCTAATTTGAGTGCATTCACACTGAATATCCTCACGAGCCAAAGTGCCCTGCTAGTCCCCAGATGGTGCACCCATATCGGTGAATAAGCTGGGTGTGGAACGGTGGACACTTTTCGCCCTCAACAGACTCCATCTTGGCTACACAGCAGCAGGAGAGGGAGCATTTCCAAACATGTGATAACGTGTTATACATATCACACATGTGTTATGTGATATGTGATAATCACATTTGAGAAATCTGGAGCAGCAGCCGTGAAAAAAAAATCAGAGGAGCTGAGGTGGAGATGATATCGTCCCTCCAACACCTGAGGTGGAAACACCTGAGCTGGAGATGGTATCGTCCCTCCAGCACCTCAAGTGGAGATGGTATCTTCCCTCCAGCACCTCAAGTGGAGATGGTATCTTCCCTCCAGCACCTCAAGTGGAGATGGTATCTTCCCTCCAGTGGAGATGGTATCGTCCCTCCAGCACCTCAAGCGGAGATGGTATCATCCTTCCAGCACCTCAAGTGGAGATGGTATCTTCCCTCCAGCACCTCAAGTGGAGATGGTATCGTCCCTCCAGCACCTCAAGTGGAGATGGTATCTTCCCTCCAGCACCTCAAGTGGAGATGGTATCTTCCCTCCAGCACCTCAAGTGGAGATGGTATCTTCCCTCCAGCACCTCAAGTGGAGATGGTATCTTCCCTCCAGCACCTCAAGTGGAGATGGTATCATCCTTCCAGCACCTCAAGTGGAGATGGTATCATCCCTCCAGCACCTCAAGTGGAGATGGTATCATCCCTCCAGCACTTGATGACTCACATCTCTAGCGACCATCACTCTTGCACTTTCAGCTTCACTTTGGAGTGAGGATATTACTGCGTCGTCTAAGTGCTCCCAAGTGTTATTCCGCCACACAATAAAGTTATCCCTCTTACCTGTTTAGAAATGCATCACATTTTATTTTGTCTCACCATACTTGGTTGTGTGACTACTCGTGTAACTGTATTTTAAGGGCATGGAGGTGTTTGGTCGCTTCTAACTTAATCTCTGTTCGGATCCTAATGAATGAACTGGCCTAGCTGAGTGCTATCAAAGTAGCGCCGCGTGCCAGAGCCAGTGAGTGCACGCATTGAAATGTGAGAGGTATGTATCAACTCATCTTAGTTAAGAGAATAACTTAGTTTAATATGAATAAAAACGGTGAAGTGTTCCTTGAGTATATTATATAGGGGCGTGATATTTAAATCACGCTTGTTTCCAGCCGCCACATTTATCATATATATATATTATTTAACACAAGTTTATTCTTACGCTGGAATTGGAGTGATGAGAAAGTTTCATGACTCAAACGTGAGCCCTGTCGTAAGATGATTTCTGTGCTCAGATCAACGCTGGTTTCTACGCTCGGTTGATAAATGAGGGCCAATGAGTGTTTGTGTTAGGCTGGGTGAACCCTGCCTGAACTTCCAGGGAATTTGAATTTCACCCTGCAGCTCAGGCTGGAAATCAGCAGATCTATTTCCTCTGTTTACTGCCAGAACCTTTGGCTCCAATCAGAAACGGCCATACTCTAGTCCTGGCACGCTATTGGCCGGTGACGTGACGATAATGAAACTTAAGAGACGTGAGGCAGCAGTTCTGCAGCCTACACATCTGCTGCTTCTGTTTTGGAAGATTTTAAAGGCAAGTTTTCTTTGACCACAGAACAAAAACTTGCCCTGGAACAGAAGGACATGTTTGCGATTCTACCGACCGGCTTTGGTAAAAGTTTAATTGACCAGATTTAGTGAGGTGTGTGAGCCAGGTGTTGCGCTCCTCGTGTGTGTGTGTGTGTGTGTGTGTGTGTGTGTGTGTGTGTGTGTCATACCTGTGTGCAGATTTGGTGAGGTGTGTGAGCCAGGTGTTGCGCTCCTTGTGTGTGTGTGTGTGTGTCATACCTGTGTGCAGATTTGGTGAGGTGTGTGAGCCAGGTGTTGCGCTCCTCGCGCGTGTGTGTGTGGATCTCGTACATCTCGGGCCCCGTGGATGACTCTGTGATGAGGAATAGTCCTCTCTCCTGATTGGCTACTTCTCTCACAATAAGTCTGTGCAGGGAGACGACTGCAGCCTTCTGTTCCTGTAAAACACACACACACACACGTAAGTCTGTGCAGGGAGACCACTGCAGCCTTCCATTCCTATAACACACACACACACACACACTCATTGCACTTTGCCCATGTTGTTGTGAGCATGCGTGTATATGTATATATCTGTGTATGTGAAATACCAGAGCTGCGAAGGTGAGCTTCTGCTCCTTCTCCTGGAGAAACATCAACATGTCACTGAGGAGGACTCCCAGACATTCTGCAGATGGGGAGGGGGCACAGAGAGAGGAGGATGACTCAGCCTCTAGAGAGATCTCTGATGGTGCCTGTCAAGCTAAGACGTGATGAGGTGTTGTTGTTGCTAGATAGATGGATAGATATGTTGTTCTAGGGTTAGGGGTTTCATGAGTGGGTTCACTTCATTCAGGATAGGGGTTTCATGAGTGAGTTCACTTCATAGAGGTAAGGCCCTGCTGAAAACAAACAACCTGACCACCCTGCTGAAAAAAACAGCCTGACCAGCTGAAGGTGGTTTGCTGGTTGACCAGCTTGTTAACCAGCTTGTTTGACCACCCTATGATGGTTGACCAGCTAGACCAGCAAAACTCTCGTGAAAACATACCTTCAGCTGGTTTACCCAGCTTATGATGGTAATTCAGCTGGTTTTGATTGTCGTACCACCTTAAGCTGGTCATTTTAATTGGTGTTGCTGGTCTACAGTGCTGGTTTTTACTGGCCACGCCAGCTTATGTTGGTTATTCTAGAAAACCAGCTTGACCATCTTTGTCAAGCTTGACAGGCTGGTCACCAGCATGACCATCTTAAACCAGTTGTATCCCAAACGACAGGCTGGTCACACCAGCACGACCAGCTTCCTCAGATGGTCACGCCGGCATGTCTAGCTGGTGGCCTAACCAGCTACACCAGCAAAGACCAGCAATAGCTGGAAGAAAACCAGCAAAGACCAGCTAAAAACAGCTAAAACCAGCTACCAGCCAAAGCTGGTTTCTTGCTGGTTTTTACAGCAGGGGGGATACACCATGCTGGGATTTGAATATAAAAGCTATTCATTTTTATACAGATTCGAATTAAAATGTCACTGTTTTACGGCAAGCGCGTAAATGTGCAACCCCTCATCAGAACTCCCCCAGAGGAAAGTGAGGATAGTTGTCTGAGCGATAGTGAAGGCAGTGATGAGGAATATGTTCCCCAGCCAGGTGATCAAGAATGCTGCATTGAGAGCGACAGGTTGTCAGTGTTGTTGAGCCAGGTGAATCAGGATTAAAGATTAGCACCAGCACCAGCCAAATGCTGGTTCATTTTTATGTTGGCTGGTATTAGATTTTAGACTGAAAATGCTGTTTTCTGTTGAATGGCTACCCTGCTGAAAAAAACAGCAAGAAACCAGCTTAGGCTGGTAGCTGGTTTTAGCTGGTCTTTGCCCAAAACACAGTTCTTATTGCTGGTCTTGCTGGTGTAGCTGGTTAGGCCACCAGCTAGACATGCTGGCGTGACCATCTGAGGAAGCTGGTCGTGCTGGTGTGACCAGCCTGTCGTTTGGGATACAGCTGGTTTAAGATGGTCATGCTGGTGACCAGCCTGTCCAGCTTGACAAAGATGGTCAAGCTGGTTTTCTAGAATGACCAACATAAGCTGGCGTGGCCAGTAAAAACCAGCAATGTAGACCAGCAACACCAACTAAAATGACCAGCTTAAGGTGGTACGACAATCAAAACCAGCTGAATTACCATCATAAGCTGGGTAAACCAGCTGAAGGTGTGTTTTCGCGAGAGTTTTGCTGGTCTAGCTGGTTAACCATCAAAGGGTGGTCAAACAAGCTGGTTAACAAGCTGGTCAACCAGCAAACCACCTTTAGCTGGTCAGGCTGGTTTTTTCAGCAGGGTAGTGATTTAATTTGAGGGGTTTAGTGATTTCATTTCAGGGGTTGATTTTGACCCCTGCAGATGATGGCGAGAGTGACATGAGCAGCAGTGAGGAGGTTCAAGGTGCGGGCGATGCGGGCAGCTGCAAAACAAAAGAGGAAAAAAGGACTAAGTGGCGTGAAGACGGTGAAACAGACTCAGACCTCTGCAGTCTGCAAGTGCCAGTGTGACAAGGTGCTCTGCCAGACAGTCACATAATCAAACTGCCTGTTGATTATTTCAGACATTTTTTTGACAATGAACTTTTGGATCTTATTGTCAATCAGAGCAATCTGTACAGCACACTAGAAAATCCAAACCATGCCTTGAAATTAGACCAGAAAGAATTGTAACAGTTCATTGGAACTGTTCTGTACATGAGTGTTCTCCGCTTACCTCAAGGATCTACGGGTCTAATGCATGTTGTGTAGAGCAGGTGGCTGATGTGATGCCCCGCGACAAGTGGGGAAAAATCAAACATTTCATTCATTTGAATAACAACACGGCACCCAACAACGGAGACAGGCTGTTCAAAATTAGGCCACTAATTGATTCCCTTCTCTCAAAATTCCAAGTTCTGCCTCAAGATCAGATGCTGTCAATAGACAAACAAATGGTGCCATTCAAAGGCAGATCTGTTCTAAAACAGTACATCCCCAAAAAAACGTACAAATGGGGATACAAAATCTTTGTTTTGTGTGACACAAAAGGCCTGGTGCACTCATTTGATGTTTATGCAGGGCAATCTGATCCTCCACCAGGTTCACAAGACATAGGGGCAAGCGGGAACGTTGTACTAAAACTTGCACAAGTTATTGAAGGTTCTGTCAACCACCTGCTGTACTTTGATAATTGGTTTTCCTCGCTAGATTTGTTTGTAGCTCTTGCAAACGGGGATACCAGCCCTTGGCACTGTGCGGCAAAATGGCATGCGAGGCTGCAGTTTCAGCGACGACAAAAAGCTCAAAAAGAAGGGAAGAGGGACATTTGAGGAGCAACAGGCTGTTGTTGACCGTGTGGAGGTTAGAGCTGTCAAATGGTTTGACAACAGAGGGGTGATTGTTGCCAGTACTTTTGCAAGTGCCCAGCCTGTTTCCTTCATAGAGAGGTGGGACGGAAAGCAGAGGGGGAAAGTATCTGTGGAATGTCCTAGCATCATCACCCTCTATAACAAGTTCATGGGAGGTGTTGATGCACTTGATGCCCTGATCGCCTTCTACCACATCCACATCAGGTCTAAGAAGTACTACCACCGATTCCTCTTTCACTTCGTCCACATCAGGTTTAAGAAGTATTATCACCGATTCCTCTTTCACTTCCACATCAAATCTAAGAAGTATTATCACCGATTCCTCTTTCACTTCCACATCAGGTCTAAGAAGTATTAACACTGATTCCTCTTTCACTTCCACATCAGGTCTAAGGGGTACTACCACGGATTCCTCTTTCACTTCGTGGACATGGTGGTTGTCAAAAGCTGGTTGCTCTATCAGCGTGATTGTGACAATATGAATGTTCCACGGAAGAAGCAGAAGGACTTGCTGGCCTTCAAGCTTTCCTTTGCACAGGCCCATCTGCATGCAAGGCAAAGATATGGTGGCCAAAAAGAGGGGGCGGCCTTCGTCTGACGTGGAGCGAGAGTTCAAGAAGAAGCAGCACAGGGGACCAACTAAGGCTATTCCCACACAAGATGTCCGTGCTGATGCTGTGGGTCACTGGCCGCAAATCAACAGTGTGCGGCAACGCTGCAAGTTGCCGTACACCGTAAGGCGAGACACGGCAGGTGAAAACATTGCTTTTCCATGCATCGGCCAATTTTGAGATTTTGTCCTAGTTTGCTACCTTAGCATGTATTCTTTCACCCTATTACAACAACAAAGTCCGATTTGCACATTTAGGTGTTTATTTCGTGACATTTTCTCTACCCTATATTTCTCCTAATTTCACCAAAAGTTCCCCTTCTTCAGTGTCCTACCACGACCGTCATCCGAAGCATATCATGTGTGACACCGTTGGAAAGCTCTGTTCCTCGTGCATGACGCTATGCATCCAAATATGGGCATTTCCTTTGTATTAGCAACCAATCGTGAAAGTTCTAAGGCGAGTCTAGGCTTTAGAACGGTATCACAATGGCTGTGTTTCTATAGTTTTCCTGTCCTCATATTGTAATTGGTTATGATATTGAGATGAGTTTGCAAGATATGTTTGGATTTTTAAGACAGTATTTAGTTGTCACAACAACCTAGACGCCATCGTTCCTGGAGGAACAATATTTACTTGGTTTGTCAACAAAGGGTTAACACCTTAATAATACGTTAAAAACACCACCTAATGATGCGCTGAACACACTTACGGCTTTAAAACCTTAATGATGCGTTAAACACAACACACACTCCTACCAGCTTTAAAACTGTCATCTTTAGCCTTAATGTTTGAGTGTTTGTATGTGTATGCGTGTGTGTGTGCTTGTGTCTCGTACCTCTTAGTCTTCCAGAGCTGGTTCTGCAGATGAGTGGCCCAGTGTGTGTGAGTGTGTGTGGGGAGTGTGTGTGTGTGAGCTGCTGCTTGCTGAAGGTGTCTCCACTGCGCAGGCGCGTCACACTCCTGCTGTCCAGTCGCTGCACGATGTGTGTGAAGGTCTGCTCTCTCTGCCGCTCACACACACTCTGCTCCACGCCACTCAGCACTGAGCGCAGCGCCCGCAACGCCCGGCGACACACACACGCGTCTCCACTGCTCTCTGAAGAACACACACACACACACACAACAAATAAATACACACACACACACACACAACAAATAAATACACACACACACGTGTCCCCACTGCTCTCTGAAGAACACACACACAACAAATAAATACACACACACACGCGTCTCCACTGCTCTCTGAAGAACACACACACACACACACAACAAATAAATACACACACACACACGCATCTCCACTGCTCTCTGAAGAACACACACACACACAACACATAAATACACACACACACACACGTCTCCACTGCACTCTGAAGAACACACACACACACACACAACAAATAAATACACACACACGCGTCTCCACTGCACTCTGAAGAACACACACACACACAACAAATAAATACACACACACACACGTCCCCACTCCACTCTGAAGAACACACACACACACACAACAAATAAATACACACACACAACACATAAACACACACAACAAATAAATACACACACGCGCGTCTCCACTGCTCTCTGAAGAACACACACACACACAACACATAAATACACACACACAACACATAAACACACACAACAAATAAATACACACACACACGCGTCTCCACTGCTCTCTGAAGAACACACACACACACACAACAAATAAATACACACACACAACACATAAACACACACAACAAATAAATACACACACACACGCGTCTCCACTGCTCTCTGAAGAACACACACACACACAACACATAAATACACACACACACGCCTCCACTGCTCTCTGAAGAACACACACACACACACAACAAATAAATACACACACACACACACGCGTCTCCACTGCTCTCTGAAGAACACACACACACACACAACAAATAAATACACACACACACACACACACAACAAATAAATACACACACACACACACGCGTCTCCACTGCTCTCTGAAGAACACACACACACACAACAAATAAATACACACACACACACACGTGTCCCCACTGCACTCTGAAGAACACACACACACACAATAAATAAACACACACACGCGTCCCCACTGCCCTCTGAAGCACACACACACACAACACATAAATACACACACACACAAAACATAAATACACACAACGCCCGCCGACACACACACGTGTTCCCAGTCCCCTCTGAAGCACACACACACACACACACAACAAATAAATACACACACACAACACATAAACACACACAACAAATAAATACACACACACACGTCCCCACTGCCCTCTGAAGCACGCACACACACACACACACACACACACACACACACATAAATGGTGGTGGACTTCAGGAAGGTGTCGAGCAACAAACACAACCCAGTTACCATCAGTGGGGAGCCTGTGGAGAGGGTTCCTAGTGTTAAGTACCTGGGGGTTCATCTTACTGAGGACCTCTCCTGATCACTGCACACTCAACACCTGACAGGGAAGTCCAGGCAGCGGCTGCACTTTCTCCATCCTGAAGACCTTCTACTCCTCAGTGGTGGAGAGCATTCTTACAGGTTGCATCACTACCTGGTACGGTAACTGTACTGCACACGACCAGGAGGTCCTGCAGAGAGTGGTGTGCTCTGCAGAGCGGGCAATAAAAGCCCCCCTCACAAGCCTGAGAGACATTTACACCAAGAGGGTGGGGGCAGGGGCGAAGAAGATAATGCAGGACACCTCTCACCCCAACTCCAGCATCTTTTCACTGCTAACATCGGGCAGGCGGCTGCGTTGTCTAAATACAAGGACGGAGAGACTGAGACTGAGCTTCTACCCACAGGCAGTGAGACTGCTAAACTCAGCACATTTTAAATACATTTTTCTTGTCCCTTAGACAGAAATGGTTTTAAACTTATATGTATTTATTTATTTAATTATTTTTCATTAACGGTGTATAGTTTTCTTTTTCTTTTATATGCAGAGCAAAGGTCCCTTGTTAAATTTCAATACATGTACAATGTATGTTATTATTATTAATGTTTATTTGGTATGGACATGGCAATTACATTGGACAAACCAGATGCATTGATCTGAGTGTTTTAGCACAGGTGCTAATTCGCAACACTTGTCCATAGGCGGCTTTTAAAAAGAATAAGATCAAGAAGGAAAAAAGGAAAAGACAGACAAGATAAGAAAAACAACAGATCAAAAGAAAAGAAAAATATAAAATAAAAAAAAGAAATGCAGGTAATTTCCAGTTTAAGAAACATAAATAGATTAGCAGAGGCCACTTATACTAATCATGTGAACACTGTTGTTTTGATTTTAGCCATTGTTTGAGTCCTTTGTTAAAACTTTACTGTTGGGTTCCAATTTTAGTTCAGTGGATAGTGAGTTCCAGAGTTTGGCACCCTTTACAGAGACAGCAGACGGGCAGAAAGAGGTCCTGCATCTTGGGACGAGACAATCCCCACAGGTGGAGGCTCGTGTGGTCGCTCTGTGAGAGCTCTGACGCCTAATGGCCACATCAGTGAACAGTCTTGATGCATGGTTATTAAGACATTTAAAAAAGAATCTTAGTATACTAAAATTTATGAAATTTTCAAAAGTGAGGAAGTTGTGTTTCCTTAAAATGTGGCAATGATGCCATTTCAGTGGTTTCTGATCCATGATTTGTATTGCTTGCTTGTAAATTAGGACTATAGGTTTCATTGTGGTTGAAGAAGCCTGTGACCATGATGTGATGCAATATGATAAATGAGAGAAAATCATTGCATGCATATATATTTTGCTGCTTGGTGTGACAGGTTCCTTCTGATAAAACGAAAACAGTTTAAATTTGGTCTGACCTTATGACAAATGTACTTAAAGGGATAATCCGGAGAGAAATGCACTTTAGACCCATTTTTCGGACTATTGGGAGTACATACGTTGAGTTGACACCAAAATCATGTCATTCGGATGTATTTTGAGAAAGTTCGCGTTCACCGTTTTTAGCCAAAACTCGTTAGCCTGGAAGTGACCGGGGCAAGTCCTTTCACCACTACAAAACGCTATTTTTACACCTCTTCTACTGTTCCAAACAACACTACACTTACGTGGTAGTGAGTAGAGGGTTCCTAAAGCCAAACCGAAGTATCCTCACGTCTTTATGTGGTCGGATAGAGAGTCCCGAATGAATTTAATCGAGTCAGTACCTTTCCGGAAATGTTAGTAAAGTGTTGTTGAAGCGTTGCGCAGCTGCCGCAGCGACATTTCCGGAAGGTACTGACTCTTTGTTGACATTCGTCTGCTGTTACAGTCGGTTCGTCATGAGGATGATAATCCATGAGCGGTAGAATGTTGTGTGGATCTGTATGGGCCACCGACCTGACCGCAGTGACAGGGACAGCGCCAACACCCCCAGGTTGTTTCAACATTACCTTAGCTGAAGCAACGCGACAATTAAAACACTTGAACTTGAACTAAATACACACACACACACACACAATGCCCGCCAACACACAAAATTACCTTAGCTGAAGCAACGCGACAATTAAAACACTTGAACTTGAACTAAATACACACACACACACACACAATGCCCGCCAACACACAAACGCATCCCCACTGCTCTCTGAAGCACAAGCACACACACAACAAATAAACACACACACACACACACACACACACACACAATGCCCTCCGACACACAAACACACAACAAATAAATACACACACAAACGCATCCCCACTGCTCTCTGAAGCACAAGCACACACACAACAAATAAACACACACACATACACACAATGTCCTCCGACACACACACAACAAATAAATACACACACACAACAACTACACTCGCACAACAAATAAATACACACACCCAACTAAATATACTCGCACACAACAAATAAATACACACACACAATTACACTCGCACAACAAATAAAAACACACACACAACTAAATTCACTCGCACACAACAAATAAATACACACGGAACAAATAAATACACACACAACAACTAAATACACTCGCGCACAACAAATAAATATACACACACACAACAACTAAATACACTCGCGCACAACAAATAAATACACACACACACAACAAATAAATACACACACACACAACAAATAAATACACTCACACACAACAAATAAATACACGCACACACAACAAATAAATATACACACACACACAACAGATAAATACACACAAGACACAACAAATAAATACACACACACAACAAATAAATACACACAAGACACAACAAATAAACACACACACACAATGCCCGCCAACACACACACACGCGTCCCTAGTGCCCTTTGAAGCACACACACACACAACAAATGTGTGTTTTGTGTGTCTGTGTAGGACCATGTGTGCACTGTAATAGAGATCGCTAAGACATGTGACCAACTTCATCAAAACACAAAGAATTATGGGTATGTTTGGCTCGCCTGATGCCAGCCCATATAAACTAGTGTTCTGGGTCTATGATCTGGCATGATAATAATGAAAACTAAGCGTGAAAAAAAATTGTAAAAAACAGAACATAATCTTGCGCTTCCTTACTGATGCTATCCATGCCATTCCTCGCCTTTTTGTCACCTCTGAAACATGGCGTGTACTATTATTTTTCCACACTGGAAAACGATAAAAGATAAGCTTCATGTTACTCTATTGCATTTTATAACACAGCAGGTAAACGGCATTTCGTTGTTCCCGCACGTCAGTAAAACAATTTAAGTTTTGGGCCACCGATTCCCAAAATGCTAGGGTCTTACGTCACATTCTCAATCTCTATATGCACCCCAGTATTAAGGGGTACTCGGTGTGTGTAGTACCGTGAGTGTGTGTGTGTGTGTATAGTACCGGCTGTATACTGTATGAGGCGCTCCTGTACTATGGGGTAGTTGGTGTGTGTGTGTGTGTGTGTGTGTGTGTGTGTGTGTGTGTGTGTGTGTATGTGTGTGTGTAGTACCAGGTGTATACTGTAGGAGGCGCTCTAGTATTATGGGGTATTTGGTGATTCTCTGAGTGACCAGCAGGAGGAGTTCTGGAATTTCTCTTCTTTTCAGCTCACCATTCCGTCTCTGCTGCTGCAACACACACACACACACACACACACACACACTTGAACATCTACATGAAGGACATGAGGTCCAGGTGTGGGTACCACAAAACCCTGCTGAAAAAACCAGCAAGAAACCAGCTTAGGCTGGTAGCTGGTTTTAGCTGGTTTTAGCTGGTCTTTGCCCAAAACACAGTTCTTATTGCTGGTCTTGCTGGTGTAGCTGGTTAGACCACCAGCTAGACATGCTGGCGTGACCATCTGAGGAAGCTGGTCGTGCTGGTGTGACCAGCCTGTCGTTTGGGATACAGCTGGTTTAAGATGGTCATGCTGGTGACCAGCCTGTCCAGCTTGACAAAGATGGTCAAGCTGGTTTTCTAGAATGACCAACATAAGCTGGCGTGGCCAGTAAAAACCAGCAATGTAGACCAGCAACACCAACTAAAATGACCAGCTTAAGGTGGTACGACAATCAAAACCAGCTGAATTACCATCATAAGCTGGGTAAACCAGCTGAAGGTGTGTTTTCGCGAGAGTTTTGCTGGTCTAGCTGGTTAACCATCAAAGGGTGGTCAAACAAGCTGGTTAACAAGCTGGTCAACCAGCAAACCACCTTTAGCTGGTCAGGCTGTTTTTTTCAGCAGGGAAGTAAGACCCATGACTTCTACTATTGCTAGAAACTAGCTACAACCAGCTTCTACCTCTAGGTGGAGCTCTTATTACATATATCAGATTTCGTGTATCACCTTACAGAATTGCTTTCCTCAGCTACTAACATTACATTCACAGCGAGGTCCAAAGTGGTTGTTATGGTGTATATGTGTATCATTTTTTGAGAGGGAAAACACCTGCATGAAGCTGGCTCCCCATATCATTCAAAAATGTTTAAGAACACTAGGGATGCACCGATCCGATATTTGGATCGGATATCGGCCCCGATATGAACAAAATAGCTGGATCGGGGATCGAAAAAAATGAGCAGGTCCATGGGCCGATCCAAATTTAATTTTGGTTTAAAAAAGGGCTGAGCCATGATGCCCAACCAGCCATTTAGCGCCGCTGTAGCAGACGCTGTAGCAGCAGAGTGTGCCATCACCTCACTCCACCCACTGTTGGAAATGCACATCCCCCCCCCCCCCCGAACTGCAACAAGATGCTTAATCAAATCAGCACCTGAAGCACTGAAATATCGTGACTGGACCTCAGTTATGTTTTATGTGAAAAACCGCTGTGTGTCCTACCAAAGAACCACACAGAACCTTTGATAGCAATTTCATAAGTTGAGTTTGGGGGTGGGAGATGGGAATGTGTTAACAGGGCTTGAGCATTTTATAGGACCACACAATACATGCCCTGTACCTAAGCATTTTAGAGGACCACACAATAATACATGCCCTGTACTTATTCAGTATCCTTGTTTATATTTTATGTTTGCAGAGGGTCAGCAATGTTTTTATTTTGATATTATAGTACATGCACTTTATTTTAACAGTACTTAAATGATTTTAGGTTGGGAGAGGGTCAATTGTGTACTTTTGTTGTTAATAATGCAGTACATGTTCATACAGACAGGCTTTATGATTGTGATAATGTTGAAGTGTGTTGAATGTGAGAAGAGGGTAAGTTGTATCCTTGTTGACGAGGTTCATTAAGAATATTCTGACAACAACATTTGTTTATGCATTTTATTGTATTTTTTTTATTTTCATTATTCAATATTCATTATTTGCAATGCCTGAGTAGGTATTTGATATTAAGAAGTTATCTGCTTTTTCACATGACTGTAGCATTACTAGCACTTTCAGAAATAATGTACTTATAACTATCACAACAGTCTACCTCATAACGTTCTAATGCAGTGTGGTTGTGCATTCTGGCACTGTATTAAGCAGCCAATAAATGTGCTGATTGCTACTAATGTTTTCATTACTTTCCTTGTGTATACCTATCAGCTTCAACTTGGTGTCATGAGGCAGGTCTCACGAGTATCTCCACAACAACAGTAAATCCTCAAAACTCATGGTATTATAGTATTGCAAATGTGGTTTACATTACATGTGCTCCTTTAGAATGGTTTTCAGTATATCCAAGAAAATACAGTAGTTGGTCCCCAGATTGCACTGTGCTTGTTGATGACATCACTTGGGTGGGCGTGACTATGGGCGGGGCCAGAGTCCTCACTTTGTCCACCTGACACCTGTCCCCTGTAGCTGGTCTGGAGTCAGGTGTCAGACTAACTTCAGGTATGAAGTGTGTATTCTATATTTCAACTGATTTGCTTATTACTGAACCCATATACAATGCTCCTGTGCAATGGCTTGTCTGTACATGCTTAGAAAGTGGTGTCCCCAAGAGTGACCATTCTGTCAGGTGTCCCCAGGTGGTGATAAAGATGGGTATGTGTGTGCGTGTGTGCGTGTGTGCGTGTGTGCGTGTGTGCGTGTGTGTGTGTGTGTGTGCATGTGCGCGCATGTGTGTGTGTGTTACCTTGATGAAGGTCTGAAGTTTTCTGTTATTCTGCAGGAGTTGTTTGTAAAGGATGACAGCTTGTGTGTGTTTACTGCAGAACTCCCCATATAGAGCTGTAATCTCTGCACCGTACTCCCCTGAGAACTGAACACACACACACACACACACACACACACACACACACACACACACACACACACACACACACACACCATCATCATCATCATCATCTCAACACCATGCTCCCCTGAGAACTGAACACACACACACACACACACACACACACACACACACATACACACACCACCACCATCATCATCATCATCATCATCTCTGCACCACACTCCCCTGAGAACTGAATGGTTCCGATGGTATTAAATAGTTACTGTAATTAAGGGTTCGCGAGAAAATCAACGTGAATTTAGGCTACATGAGAAGCATTCATTTAAAGGGATAGTTCGGATTTTAAGACACGAAGTTGTATGGGTTCCCTGTCAGCAACGTAGTGCATCAGCACTGACTTACCCCCGACAGCGTCCTGTGAGCCGAGATCCAGCCGGTTTTAGATCGTTTTTGATGCTGAAGAAAGTAGTCCGGCAAGTTTCTGGGGTCACGAAAGTAAAGTGTTTTTCTTCTCAAAACCATATGCGTTCAACAGAGTGATATATTTGCACCACAAAAACGTTGTCCAGGAAAAATTCAAACCTCGTTATCACTTACTTATTTTTCGCGATTCCTATCACTGCGCGCTACTGACAGCTGGACAACGTTTTTGTGGTGCAAATATATCACTCTGTTGAACGCATATGGTTTTGAGAAGAAAAACACTTTACTTTCGTGACCCCAGAAACTTGCTGAAGAAAATAGTCCGGCATCAAAAACGATCAAAAACCGGCTGGATCTCGGCTCACAGGACGCTGTCGGGAGTAAGTCAGTGCTGATGCACTACGTTGCTGACAGGGAACCCATACAACTCCGTGTCTTAAAATCCGAACTATCCCTTTAAGATAAGATAAGATAAGATAAGGTAATACTTTAATGTCTGTTTGCACAGAAATTTGTCTTGCAGTTCACCTTTCCACAATCCATACAAGAAGCCATTAAAAAACAGCACACACTGAAAGACAGCACAAACAATCACACAATTAAAAAGTTATTTCTCACATACAAGTCCATAGACAGTCAGGGCGATTTACAGTCCAGTAAATTAATCCATGAATGTCTGGTCTATTTTATTTTTCTATGGTTGAGCAGTAATCAGGGCTGGACTGGGACCAAAAAACGGCCCGGGCATTTTTGGCCATAGTGGCCCACCATGATAATTTACACGATAAAACATATGTTTGTAAAAAATATTTAAGTAAACCGCAGTAGGCCTAGCCTGCATGGAAGCGAGGAGCCTACCCTTGCTAAAAAAAATATTAATTATTATTATAGGCCTACTCTCTCTCTCTCACACACACACACACACACACACACACACACACACACACTAGAGTGACCTTTAAACCAGCAAGGATGAGGTTGTGCGCAAAACTCATGCTATTAAATGCTTCACTAAATAAAACCTGCTATAATTTATGTTGAGCATTTGCACAGTTTTAGCCAACAATTCACCTTGATACTATTTAGTGAAGATGTATAGGCTACACATCCCAAAACATTTTCATTGTTAATTCCATGGGCTATCACCATTCCTGTTTCATTCCATGCGTCTGACTGCATGTCTGTGTGTATGGGTGTCTGCTTGTCGCAAAGAAATGTGATAGTTTGCTTGTTGTACTGCGTCAAGATTGACAACAATTTCGACCAATCGTGACTGTCTTAAGATTTCAGAAGGTTGATGGCGAGCCGACAACTCGTTCATTTATAATGGGTATCGCAATTCAAATGCGTGCGAGAGGGCTGAGGCTACACAGAAACCACACAAAAAGACGCGCTCACACTATAAAACTTTGTTTTGCTTAACTGGGTGCTGAATCCTACATAGTAGGCTAGGCAGGTTAATACATCTAAAAGAAGCAAGGGTAAGAAGCAGTCGCAGATTTCAAACTTTTAATTGTTCGTTGTGCGCCCAAAAAGTTCAGCCAACATTTCGGCTCCTTCTTACCTGCCTCACAGTAGCTATTCTGACCTCCTCCTCAATCTGTCCCTGCTGGGTCACGTCTCTCACCTCTTTCTCCTCCTCCGAATCAATTTGAATAGCTACTCCTTCCTCTGTGTAACTCTGTTGCACACTCGCATGTGCCTCTCTGAAGCCTGCACTCGGTGCTGCTTCTGCACTGCTGCTATACCGGTATGTCGACGGCCCTGTTTGAACTTATGGTGGCAAACATTTCTGTAATTTTAGCACATTTTTGCTGCATCCACTTGTACGGCTTTAGCCTTTTATCTCGCAACTTCTCTGCGCCCCCCTTGCGCTTTTGTGGTTTGTCTTCGTACATTTTCATATACGGACGGTCTCAAACTCCGGTCGAACTCCAGTCAAGAGGGAGATGAGGCCGGGAGGGGGATAGGGAGGGCCCTGAGATTTCATTGGACTAGCCCAATGTCCATTAAGGCAGTCAACCAATGGGCCGCGATTCGCTACCGTTGTGGCTGTACGCTATATAAATGAGCCTAATATTTTTTTTTATTATTATTAAATTGACAGCCTCGGCCCAAATATGCGTCGGCCCACCGGGCATTGCCCGGTATGCCCTATGGCCAGTCCATGCCTGGCAGTAATATAGAATGAGGAAGAAAAGAGTGTTTTGTACAATAAGTCATTCTCGAGTAATCCCGTTTTTAAATTGCAACACATTTCTTCTTGGTCTCCGACTTCAGTCTGTGTAGCACCCCACAATAACTAGCCTACTACTTGAATATTGGTTTCTTCCACTTGTTTGGTTTTAGAACATTTATTTAAACTACATAGAAAACATAAGCATCGCTTCCACATATTTCTATGCATTATGCCTATTCTAGACTAGCCGGATAACCTACCATGACTGAGGCCTAATTACTCTCACGTTCTTTTAAAGTGACCGGCACTCAATTAATAGCATATATACTATTCTATTCAATTAGACAGTTGACATTAAAGAGAAATGTACAGTCAATATGACAATCGTGTAAAATGTCAAGTCAAAATAAAAATCAATATCAAGTAGTCAACATACTATGTATTTTAACTAATTGTGCAGATCATAAATAGGCCTATTGTAAACTTCATATGAATTTCAAAATGTTTGAAATTCAAACATATGATATGAAGCCACCTTTTCACTGTGTTGGAAGTATGCCTTGTAATGTCTGGTCTCCACTGGCGTGGTGAGGCTCCCAAATCAAATCAAGAAAGTATCAAAATTCTTAACCTATCTTAAAACAATTGGGACACTATAGTCTTATCATGTATTTTTCATGCTATGGCTCCTGACTGATGCAGTAGATAGATAGATAGATAGATAGATTGGCTGTATTGAATGTGAGTTGTATCGGTCATAACACCCCTACATTTGACATTGGGAAACCCATACAGTTATATTTATTCACCTTGTTTACTACCACATGTTTATAGCCTAGTCTAGGCCCCGGTGTGTCTGCCAAGGGGCCTGCACTAAAAGATTGAGCTGATCCTTTTGCACCCATCTCGTTCGCAAATCAGCTAATTACACAATACTTGTACTTTTACTTTCAGTACTTGAGTAGTATTTTTAAAAATAAACTACTTGCGATACTTAAGTACAAAACATGTTTAATACTTTAGTACTTCCACTTAGGTATGGTTTTTAAAGAGCACTTCTACTTTTACTCAAGTCTGGATCTCTACTACTTTCTACATCACTGCACACACCCACACACACACAACGCACTGTTACGTCTGCATGTGTTTGTATTTCTGTTTGCCTGTTTCTCTTTGTGTCTCGTGTTTGTGTCAATTGCAGACGGGCCCATGCATTAACGACTGCTGATTGCCCGGTGCTGGGATTGGGTATCGGCAGTTTAAAAGGGGGCTGCCGACGTCACGGGGGGCGTTACGTCTTGGGCCTTGGTTTCCGAGTTGGCCGCTGCCGCGCCACGCTACACCGCTCTGCTGCTCTGCTCTGCTGCTCTGCTGCTCTGCTGCTCTGCTGCTCTGCTGCTCTGCTGCTCTGCTCTGCTCTGCTGCTCTGCTCTGCTCTGCTCTGCTCTGCTGCTCTGCTCTGTTCTGCTGCTCTGCTCTGCTCTGCTCTGCTGCTCTGCTCTGCTCTGCTCTGCTGCTCTGCTCTGCTCTGCTCTGCTCTGCTGCTCTGCTGCTCTGCTGCTCTGCTCTGCTGCTCTGCTCTGCTGCTCTGCTCTGCTGCTCTGCTGCTCTGCTGCTCTGCTCTGCTCTGCTCTGCTGCTGCTCTGCTGCTCTGCTGCTCTGCTGCTCTGCTCTGCTGCTCTGCTCTGCTCTGCTGCTCTGCTCTGCTCTGCTGCTCTGCTCTGCTCTGCTCTGCTGCTCTGCTCTGCTCTGCTGCTCTGCTCTGCTGCTCTGCTCTGCTCTGCTGCTCTGCTGCTCTGCTCTGTTCTGCTGCTCTGCTGCTCTGCTGCTCTGCTCTGCTCTGCTCTGCTGCTCTGCTCTGCTGCTCTGCTGCTCTGCTCTGCTCTGCTGCTCTGCTGCTCTGCTCTGCTGCTCTGCTGCTCTGCTCTGCTCTGCTGCTCTGCTCTGCTCTGCTGCTCTGCTGCTGCTCTGCTCTGCTGCTCTGCTGCTCTGCTGCTCTGCTGCTCTGCTGCTCTGCTGCTCTGCTCTGCTCTGCTGCTCTGCTCTGCTCTGCTCTGCTGCTCTGCTGCTCTGCTGCTCTGCTCTGGGGGTTTTGCCACCGCCGTCGTTCCTGCCTTTTTCAGGAGTGGGAGTCCGGAGAAGGCCGGGGATTTCCTGGGCCTGTTTTCTTTTTGGAGGCCTTGATTTTTTGTCATCTTATCGTTTTCTTATTAGTATCTTTTTGTAATAAATCATTTTTGCATTTACTATTCCGTTCGTTGCCATTTCTCATTCATTTGATCATGTCCTGTAAAATCCCTAAACTGGGACATGACACGCACACACACACCATCATCATCAGCGTTGTGCCGAGCTCACCAGGGACCTGTGACAGGAAAGAAATTGTGTGTGTGACAGAAAGAGACACACACCTGGGCCCGTATTCACAAAGATTTTTATCTTAGCACTAAGAGTACTCCTAAATCGCACTAAAAGATATTAGCTAGGAGTTTTCTCTTAAAAGTTATTCACAAAACCTTTCAGACCTACTTTTAGTAAGGAGAAATGACAACTCCTAAACGAATAGTGAGTCTTCGTTGCTATGGTTGACGTCATTACTCATGCACGAGCTTGATTAAAGTGACCACCTTGATTGGCTGATGATATAACGCGGGAATGATGGCCAAAACCTCCCCTACCAGGACGAGTTGAGTGACAGGTGTCAGGTCTTAGCTGGTAAGAATGCGTGCGCTATGTTGGACGAGTTGAGTGACAGGTGTGATGGTGCATTCCATTTAGTGTTGGCAGTCTCGTACGTTTACCCGCCCGACATGTGAGAATGTGGCTAGCGTGAACGCTGGAGTTTGTAGTCTTTTGGGAAAGAACATGGATGCCACCAGAACAGCAACTGTCTCTTAGTGCTGGACATTTGTCTAGAACACAAGCAGATGTCCCTCATTCTCCCTTTTTGGGTATGGTCAATGGGAATGAATAATAAAAACATTTTTGGGCAATTTCAACAAGTGCTGTCACATTTCTAATGAGCTAGATGGGCATTAGCAGGCTAGCTAGTCATTGTTATTGTTGTGTGCTAGCCTCTTTAGCAAACCAGCTGGAAAACAAATCATTACATTGTATTGCACGCACAGCAAGACCGTTAAATGTATGAATTGGTGACCGGATTGAAGCAGCAATGCAATCTAGTGTGTTAAAGCATTCCATTGCCATTAAAACGACCAACACGGTACAAATACAAAGAAAACACATGTCATCTCATCTCGACTATGGGCGCAGCCATGTTTGTTTACAGGTCGTAAGCCCAACTCGGGGTACTCGCAAGTACTCCGAGGTAAAGGGGGCGTTCCTCCGTAAAATGCTGCAAGAAAGCTGGGTAATTTACACTTTACAACTCGGGCGGGTGACTTACGATACAAATGGATCGCAGGGTAAGGTCTTAGCTGGTAAGAATGCGTGCGCTATGTTGGACGAGTTGAGTGACAGGTGTCAGGTCTTAGCTGGTAAGAATGCGTGCGCTATGTTGGACGAGTTGAGTGACAGGTGTCAGGTCTTAGCTGGTAAGAATGCGTGCGCTATGTTGGACGAGTTGAGTGACAGGTGTCAGGTCTTAGCTGGTGAGAATGCGTGCGCTATGTTGGACGAGTTGAGTGACAGGTGTCACGTGTTAGCTGGTAAGAATGTGTGCACTATGTCGGGCTGTGAAGGATGGAAGATGATGAATAAATACTAGGCATAGCCTAAATGAATAAAGAATAAAGCAAATGGCATAATGAAACACTACGGACTGGAGCAGTATTTGCATATATTTGCAGTATATGTTTTAAATGAATCTGTATGAAAACACGTTGCCTAGGCTACATTTGCAAAGAGGATAAACGATTTAATTTAATTAGGCACAATGAGACGTTACATTTAGCTTACATGCAATAGTGGTTCCTTTTAGGCTTAAAATGCTTTGTGAAGAACTTTTAGAGTGACACGCCCATTATTTTTAGGAGTTTCTCCTAAATTCGCCAGTTAGGAGCTACTTTTAGCCTTAGAATTCTTTGTGAATACGGGCCCTGTTCTGTGAGAATGTCTCTGACACGTTGGATCAGATGGTGTGTGTGTGTGTGTGTGAGAGAGAGAGAGAGACAGAGAGAGACACGCACACCTGTTCTGTGAGAATGTATCCAATACGTTGGATCAGATGGTGTCTGTGTGTGTGTGTGTGTGTGTGACAGAGAGAGAGACACACACACCTGTTCTGTGAGAATGTCTCCGATACGTTGGATCAGATGGTGTGTGTGTGTGTGTGTGTGACAGAGACAGACACACACACACCTGTTCTGTGAGAATGTCTCCGATACGTTGGATCAGATGGTGTGTGTGTGTGTGTATGTGTGTGTGTGTGTGTGTGTGTGTGTGTGTGTGTGTGTGACAGAGAGAGACACACCTGTTCTGTGAGAATGTCTCCGATACGTTGGATCAGATGGTGTGTGTGTGTGTGTGTGTGTGTGTGTG
Organism: Sardina pilchardus; assembly: GCF_963854185.1. Classification (NCBI taxonomy): domain Eukaryota; kingdom Metazoa; phylum Chordata; class Actinopteri; order Clupeiformes; family Clupeidae; genus Sardina; species Sardina pilchardus. The sequence continues at coordinate 33,225,253 of NC_085010.1, read as the reverse complement.
TGACAGAGAGAGACACACCTGTTCTGTGAGAATGTCTCCGATATGTTGGATCAGGAAGTTCCTCGGGTTACTGGGATCAGTGGATTCGCGCTGCCGTGTTTCCATAGCGACGAGGAAATTCTGATGCCAGGGGAGGAGCTTGTCCACACAAGGCAAAATCTGTCCAATCACGTCGCTCCCCAGCTGACACTCCTCCAACAGGCCCCGCCCCAAACCTTCCGCCATCACGGAGAGAGTCTGGACGTGCTGGTGTTCTGTTAACATCAACTCTACACACACACACACACAAACACACACACACACACACACACACACACACACACACACACACACACACACACACACACACACACACACACACACACACACACACACACACACACACACACACACCATCACAGAGAGAGTCTGGACGTGCTGGTGCTCTGTTAACATCAACTCTACACACACACACACACACACACACACACACACACACACACACACACACACACACACACACACACACACACCATCACGGAGAGAGTCTGGACGTGCTGGTGCTCTGTTAACATCAACTCTACACACACACACACACACACACACACACACACACACACACACACACACACACACACACAATCACAGAGAGAGTCTGGACATGCTGGTGTTCTGTTAACATTAACTCTACACACACACACACACAAACACACACACCATCACAGAGAGAGTCTGAACATGCTGTTGCTCTGGTAACATCAACTCCACACACACACACACACACACACACACACACACACACACACACACACACACACACACACACACACACACACACACACACACACACACACACACACACACACACACACCATCACGGAGAGTGTCTGGACATGCCAGTGTTCTGTGAACATCAACTCTATACACACACACACACACACACCATCACAGAGAGAGTCTGGACATGCTGGTGTTCTGTTAACATCAACTCTACACACACACACACACACCATCACAGAGAGAGTCTGGACATGCTGGTGTTCTGTTAACATCAACTCTACACACACACACACACACACACCATCACAGAGAGAGTCTGGACATGCTGGTGTTCTGTTAACATCAACTCTACACACACACACACACACACACACACACACACACACTCCATCAAACAGGACATCTGGACATGCTGGTCTTCTGTTAACATCAACTCTTTGCACACACACACACACACTCAAACACACACACACACACCCACACACCATCTGGCCCTCAATAGATTGGACTAATGAGGTTGTCTTGGGTTCACTATATTGCCAGCAGTATTGGGTCACCTGCCTTGACTCACACACTCATTCTTAATCTGTAGGGTTTCATATGAGTTGCAGCTGTAACACCCAGGAGTGTGTTACAGTTTTTCTCAAATGCTAAAACACATTTCACAAACGTTTTCTCCATGTTCCCCAATGTCTAAACACAATACCCTTTTCTAAAGCTACATAAGCACAACCACACCTTCTCACTTCAAAACTCAAACTTTCACACCAAAAGAGCAGCTCGAAGCTTTCAAAAATGTAAACACTATACACATCATTACACACTTCAGGAAAACAATTGAAAACACAATGCTCAATTTGTGAGAAGGTTCTTTGTTTCATAACTGCCAATGCATAGAGTAACGGATCTTCTTACAGTAGATCTCTGCAGAGGATTAGGCATTGGAGTTCTTTTCCAAAACGCTATATCCACCATTTTACTAATGAATTTTCATAAATATATTTTTTACATTTTGTTTTTCAAGTAATCTCAGTGAAGCTGTATTGGGTTATGTTTAGTTACAGTAATTTATCTTTACTCAATAAAAACAAAACAACTGCATTTTTATTACCTGAAACTAGGGATGTCACGAGAACCGATACTTGCGATACCTCTCGATTCTAAAATGAAAAAACACCGGCGATGCCTATTTTTTTGAAGCACCGTAAGCACCGACGCCAGCATAAGCATCGGTGCTGCGACTCTTCCGGAACTGATGGGGGCAATAGGCTACAGTGTTTCCCACACATAGGCTAGACTAATTTGTGGCGATGCGCCACAGATTCAGCACCGGCCGCCACATATTGTTTCGTTACTTTTTTTAATTTATTTATCTATTTTTTAACGGTATTGAAAAACACGCAACATTTGTTAAGCTGAATTTCCTTTCCCTGCTCTCCCTCTCTGTCACTCACGCGTCTGTCTCTCATGCACACACATATGCACACACACACAAACTCTCCCCTCCGTGCACACAGCGTCTGTCTCCATGAAAACCAACCAGATCATTCCTGGAAGCGTGGTCGTACTGATGCACCTGACGCCGCACACATTTAATCCAAATAATTCGCTTTGGACAAAGGCGTCTGCTAAATAACCATAACCAAATAAAACATTCACAATCGTGAACGCAATGACGCACAGAAGACGACTAGCTAAATTGCTGTTTAAAATCCGGTTAGCATCATTAGCTAGTCTATGCTGCAGACATTAAAACTCTTGCATTCAAGTTGACTGACCATCTCAATACCAATGTTTTTCAACTCCAAGACTTAAAAGGTTCTGTCCCAAGGAGAAAAAGTAGCTTACCTTGAAACTTAAACACATGTGGGGAAACTGAACAGTCCAACCAGTAGAGTAAGATAAGCTTAGCCTGCTACTTTGTTTACAAAATGTTGAGGCTTCAACCAGACAGCTGAATTTAAGAGGTGGAGTTGTAATATGAATAGTAGGCTATAATCGGCATAAAGTTTGCTGCTAATGAAGATTAGAAATTTCATATAGAATGTATAAATAGTTACAGAATGTGTGTGTGTTTCAAATAAAGACTTTACATCTTGTAAAAAAAAATCATTCACATTATATGAAAGCAGAGCGATAAAAAGGCGATGCAAGTTGTTGGTTTTTATACAATCCATTAGAAAAGTGATTTAATTATGTGTAAGCCTATGTGATATGCTCGCAATTGGATACTGTATTCTGTTATGCTCTGTATGTTATAGAAATTATATTTCAGTATTCTGCAAATATTTCAGTAAAGAAATTCATTAAGTACATGGGATTTTAGAAAATCCTTTTTTTTAACGATAGTATCGAATTTGGCATCGAGAATCGTGTAATTTTACTGGTATTGGCACCGACTACTGATTTTTTGGTATCGTGACACCCCTACCTGAAACACACAATTACTGTAAATACTGTACTGTAAATAATGTCTATAAAATGGATTTATAGCGTTTTGGAAAAGAGCTCTTCATTTAGAGTTGTGAGTTTCATATCAAGAGTACAAAAATTCTCCAAGTACTAGCCTGGCAAGCCAAACTACACAGAAATGTATGGGCAAAAATATTTTTGCCCACTAGGGTGCGTCTAGATTTCTAGGCTATCCAAGTACACTACTGTAACACAACTCAATGCAAAAACCAGAATCTATTGCACACAACAGTACTCTTGAAAACGTGATCAGGGTGTGAAATTCTTTTACAGTATTTTCTTCGTTCACACCACACACACACACACACACACCACAGTCACTGTGCGCATTAGCAACAAGTGTCTTCATTTTTGAGTCGTTGTGTGTAATGAATGTCAGGTGTGTTCATTGTGTTCAGTTATTGCTGACTGTGGCAAGCATTTTGCATCACATGAGCTTTCATTTGAGAATATGTTTTGCAACATGTGTTTTAGCAAGGAAAAATGTGCTTAGATTTATGAGAACGGAGGATTGTGTTTTGAGAATTGTGTCTTCATGTGAAATGTGTTTATGGTATTGAAAAACTGTGGCTAGTTTTAGTAAATGTGTTTAGACAACTGGTCATTTGGTTTAGAGGATTGGCTTTTGTGTTTTAGCATTTGAGAAAAACTGTAATGTGTTAATGGACATTGTGTGTGTGTGTGTGTGTGTGTAGTTCTGATGACAGCTAGGATGTTGGACGAGGACACTGTAGTTCAAATGACTGGTGTGTGTGTGTGTGTGTGTGTGTGTGTCATTCTGATGACTGGTGTGTGTGTGTGTGTGTGTGTGTGTGTGTGTGTGTGTGTGTGTGTGTGTGATCACCATAGATGATTTCCTGTCTCTTGATGGTCTTGCGGTCCAGGTTCTTGTAGAACTCTGGCTCCACAGCTTCGGTCCAATTCTCCGCCGCGTGGAGGAACACTGCAGACACCTGCAACGCTTCTGAATAACACACACACACACACACACACACACACACACCAGCCATCAGAATCACACACACACACACACACACACACACACACACACACACACACACACACACACACACACACACACACACACACCAGCCATCAGAATCACACACACACACACACACACACACACACACACACACACACACACACACCAGCCATCAGAATCACACACACACACACACACACACACACACACACACCAGCCATCAGAATCACACACACACACACACACACACACACACACACACACACACACACCAGCCATCAGAATCAGTATCACACACACACACCAGCCATCAGAATCACACACACACACACACACACACACACACACCAGCCATCAGAATCACACACACACACACACACACACACACACACACACACACACACATACACACACACACACCAGCCATCAGAATCACACACACACACACACACACACACACACACACACACACACACACACACACACACACACCAGCCATGAAAATCACACTCACCAGCCAACAGAACTACCCCCCCCCCCCCCACACACACACACACACACACACCAGCCATCAGAATCACACACACACACACACACACACACACACACATACACCAGCCATGAAAATCACACTCACCAGCCAACAGAACTACCCACACACACACACACACACTAGTGAACAGAACCACACATACACACACACACACTAGCGAAAAAAACCTGCACACACACACACACACACACACACACACTAGTGAACAGAACTACACAGACATACACACGCACAAACTAGTGAACAAAACCACACACACACACTAGTGAATAGAACTACACACACATACACACACACAAACTAGTGAACAGAACCAACCACACACACACACACACACACACACACTAGTGAACAGAACTACACACACATACGCTCAATGAGAAAGTGATTCATTTCTGAGTAAACAAAGACAATATTGTTGCAGACAGCATTTCTCTGGACATGTGTGTCCACACACACACACACACACACACACACACTAGTGGACATGTGTGTGTTAGAGAGAGAGAGAGAGAGAGAGAGAGCAGCTGACCCTCTGAAGGAGACCTGCTGGTTGGTGGAGGATTGTTGGACACAATGGCAACTGAGGCACAGCCTTCACTGTTACTGCGTTTCCTGTTAATGACACACACACACACACACACACACACACACACACACACACACACAGCCTTCACTGTTACTACATTTCCTGTTAATGACGCACACACACACAGCCTTCACTGTTACTGAGTTTCCTGTTAATGTTACACACACACACACACACACACACACCCTTCACTGTTACTGTGTTTCCTGTTAATGACACACACACACCCTTCACTGTTACTGTGTTTCCTGTTAATGACACACACACACACACACACACACCCCAACTACCCCATAGTACAGGAGCGCCTCATACAGTATACAGCTGGTTACTGTGTTTCCTGTTAATGACACACACACACACACACACACACACACAGCCTTAACCGTTTCTACGGTGTCTGTTAACTCATCGAGTGGCAGCAACGTAGTATTGCGTTTTTAGCTCCCATGCGTAGAGTGCCAAAAACGCAATATTGCGTTTTTTCTTTTTATTACGAAACTAGACACCCGTGACTCACCTCGTATGATTTTTGGAAGTCTATCATGAAGAGAACTGAAGTAGATGACTATCGAAAACTCATGAAATCTCACAATCCGGACATTTTATCTGGGCATTATATCACAACGCGGCATTTGATTGATATTGCCGCATGAATTGTGTCGAATCAGGCACGTGAAGTCAATACAATGTCATTTCGTAATTTTGTGGGTTCGTCACAAGGTGACAGTCTCAACAATGGGATAGTCTATCCAGTGGTAGTTATAGATCAGTGGGACCGAGCATCGAGGATCAAGGAGAGAATTTGAGAACCACCCCGGGAGTAGCATAGGCTATGGAAGAGCCTAGCCTTGCTGCATTACCTGCAACGTGTTAGAGAGATCGAACTGTTCATTGACATAGGGCACTTTAAATACAGGTAGGCTAACACTTTCCTTGATCATCACTGACAAGTGCAGATTTTTCCCGCAATTGCATTCACATAGCAGCTGTGGCGGCATCACAGGTCGGCAGCAGGAAAGGTTTCGGTGGTAGATATACAGACATATCAATTCAGACAGCACAAAAAAAAAGCCCCTTCCATGAAAAGTCTGTGAACATTACAGAATTGTACGTCTGTCTTAAAGTGGCTTATCTCCGTTTCTAGAAGACAAACAGGGATTTTTATGAAAACCAGCCACTGTTTAGCTTGGGATTTCTCAGGAATGGAGACACGTAGGAATAAACGATTTTCACCCACTGAGAGCTCAGAGTCTCACCTTTCTAATGAGTCATAGTATGTGTCCATAACTATAACATAGAATATGCTGTGACTCTACAAAAATGATCTAGCTTGCCGGCACTCTGGGACATACAGTAGCTTCCAAATACAGTGCGGCATTTAAGGAGTTAATGACACACACACACACACAGCCTTCACTGTTACTATGTTTTCTGTTAATGACACACACACACACACACACACACACACACACAGTGTTAGGTTTGATTATTGTTAGCTAAATATAGTGCTAACGTTAACGTTAGGTTTGATTGTCTTCAGCTATTGATGCCGTTACCTAAAGCTAACCGGTAACTGTAACGATAACGATATGAGCAAATCAAGGAAGTACGGCAGGAGTACGACAGGCGTCAAGACGATAATGTTAACGTTAACGTTCAGGTTTACCACAACTGTGGATTGGTGCTTCAATGTTAGATTGCTTCAGTGTTTGAATATTTTTATAGCTGTAAAGCTTAATTAGCTATGACGTAACAATGCATCTTAGTCGCCAAAGCGTCTCAACATTACTCTACGAAAGTTTTTAACTGTTTGATTGTAAATATCTCAAAAAGTCTAAAGTTCACACATGTGAGAAATACATTGGACAAATCTCTGTTACAAGGTCTTTGTAGCAGTGTTTGAATGATGTTAAATGGTTCAGTGGTTTTAGTGTTATTGTTGATAATGTCGATAATGATAATAGTCCATTGTATTTACATGAGTGTGATTGAGGGAGGGAGAGAGGTGGAGTGTGAATTGATCCCCAATGTCTTCACATGAACTTTCCACCGCCATGCAGAAAATACTGTAATTCCTCGATTGCATTTAGAAATGGGCTGTAAGGGGGCAGGTATACAACTTTTGATATATGAAATTGATATGGTTGTTGAACCAATCTCAGACCAGAGCAGCCCTGATGTCATCTGAGACACATCTCTGCACTGGTCCTTGTCTTTGTCCTTGTCCTCTTCCACGTCCGACAGCTCTCTCTCCTTGTCCTCCTACACTTCTTACTCTCATTGGGTGCCTCTCATTTGGTCTTTTATACACCCTCCCTTCCTTCCTCGATCCTCGTCCTCACTGATCTAGATAAAGAATGATGGGGTGACAACAATGGGATAGTCTATCCAGTGCTAGTTATAGATCAGTGGGAACGCCCCTCGAGGATCAAGCATCGAGGATCGAGGAGAGAGGTTGAGAGGCACCCATAGTTCTCAAAATGGCTTACCTGAGGCCTATTTGTAGTGCTAAGGTTTAGACCGATTGGTGTTATGTTTTCTGTGCACATGTTTTCAGGTGTATAAGTAAGTGCTTGCAATTGCCAGATGAGTTTAGCATTTTGAATTAAGAGTTTTCCCAATGATACCAGGGGATTTTGTTTTTGCACAAAGTGTTTAATGTAAGAAAAAGTGTGTAGTGTTTTGCAAAAAGGGTTTTGCAGAAAGAAAATGTGTGTAGTGTTTCACAAAAAGTGTTTTGCAGAATTGCAATCAATGTGCAAAGCAGAGAATGTGTTTAAGCTAGGTTTAGGTATTGAGGCTTTGGTGTAAGCATTTGATTTTAGTGTGTAAGCAATAGGCAAAAACTGTAAAGCTGGGTATTGAAATGGTCCGTTTGACTAAATGGCGCCCTCTTTGGCAACCCAAATTGAACTTCAATGGCTTTGCGATATTTGACATCACAAGAAGGCTTTGTTCAAATTCGCCCATTTTTTAGTGGCTATTTTTAAGTTCAAGATTTTCGTATGAAGGAGGGCACAACCATGCCTCATGTTCATGATAGCTCTTTGGTTATGCACAACCACTCTTAATTCATCAAAACCCAGACAAAAATTATTTCCATTCTATGTCACCTTTAAAAAAGGAATTTAGTTTGCGTTTGAGTTTGAAGACTTGTATCCCTGTAGGATATAATCTGTATGATCTTCTTTTGAGAAATAAAAACTATATTTTAAAAAAAGGAAAAAAAAGGAATTTAGATTAGTCGACTAATCGAAAAATTTGGAGAGAGAAAAGGTGATTGCTTCAGTGGGTGACGAAGTAAATTTGGAGAGAGAAAAGGTGATCGCTTCAGGAGAGAGGAAAGGTGATCGCTTTAGGAGAGAGAAAAGGTGATTGCTTCAGGAGAGAGAAAAGGTGATCACTTCAGGAGAGAGAAAAGGTGATTGCTTCAGGAGAGAGAAAAGGTGATTGCTTCAGTGGGTGACGAAGTAAATTTCCAAAATCAGGTGCTCATCAGGATCGAAAAGAATTCATGTCAAAAAAGAGAGAAAAGATCCGAGGCACTCCGATATATAAGTAAAAGTCCTTTATTGGTCCAAAGTTTAATAAAGGACTTTTACTTATATATCGGAATGCCTCGGATCTTTTCTCTCTTTTTTTAATCAAAAAATTTGTTGAAAGATTAGTCAAAAGAAAATAAGTCATTAGTGGCAGCACTAATATACACACATACATACACATATAACACACACACACACTACTACCTCTGTGAGGTGGCTGTTGAATCATGAGCTGGTTGCTCTCTCTCTGGGGATATAAAGCCTGAGCCTGAGGCAAGGAAGAGAGGGACAGTGAGTGAGTGTGTGAGTGTGAGTGTGAGTGTGAGTGTGAGTGTGTGTGTGTGTGTGTGTGTGTGTGTGTGTGTGTGTGTGTGTGTGTGTGTGTGTGTGTGTGTGTGTGTGAGTGAGTGAGTGAGTGAGTCTGTATGTGTCTGTATATATACTTTTTTTGTGTGTGCATGTGTGTGTGTGTATGTGAGGTCTTTACTACAGGACTAGCTGAGATCTATAGCACAGGACTGGACTAGATCTATACAACAGGACTAAATCAGGTGTACCGTAGAGATCTTAACTAGATTAGACTAGATCAGGTCTACTGTAGAGGTCTTAACTAGATTAGACTAGATCAGGTCTACTGTAGATAACTAGATAAGGTCTACTGTAGAGGACTAAACTAGATTAGACTAGATCAGGTCTACTGTAGAGGTCTTAACTAGATTAGACTAGATCGGGTCTACTGTAGATAGCTAGATAAGGTCTACTGTAGAGGACTAAACTAGATTAGATTAGATCAGGTCTACTGTAGATAACTAGATAAGGTCTACTGTAGAGGACTAACCTAGATTAGACTAGATCAGGTCTACTGTAGAGGACTAAACTAGATTAGACTAGATCAGGTCTACTGTAGATAACTAGATAAGGTCTACTGTAGAGGACTATACTATATCAGGTCTATGGTAGAGGATTAAACTAGGCTAGACTAGATCAGGTCTACTGTAGATAACTAGATCAGGTCTACTATAGAGGACTAGATTAGACTAGATCAGGTCTACTGTAGAGGACTAGACTAGCTCAGGTCTACTGTATATAACTAGATCAGGTCTACTGTAGAGGACTAACTCAGGTCTATTGTAGAGGATTAAACTAGACTAGCTCAGATATACTGTAGAGGACTAGATCAGGTCTACTGTAGAGGACTAACTCAGGTCTATTGTAGAGGATTAAACTAGACTAGCTCAGATATACTGTAGAGGACTAGATCAGGTCTACTGTAGAGGACTAACTCAGGTCTATTGTAGAGGATTAAACTAGACTAGCTCAGATATACTGTAGAGGACTAGATCAGTGGGGTGTCCTACGAAGCTCGATTAGTGGCTTAGCGAGGTATGTTGCGCTCAAAACCAGGGTATGCTGTCATACGAAAGTGGATTTGTTTTAGCATCTCTGTATCACCATGGTATCTTATGCTCGCAACCAAACCTGCTCGGGAGCGGGTTATGTGCTTAGTTATAGCTCAAATCGTGAAATATCCCTGCTGAAAAAAACAGCCTGACCAGCTAAAGGTGGTTTGCTGGTTGACCAGCTTGTTAACCAGCTTGTTTGACCACCCTTTGATGGTTAACCAGCTAGACCAGCAAAACTCTCGCGAAAACACACCTTCAGCTGGTTTACCCAGCTTATGATGGTAATTCAGCTGGTTTTGATTGTCGTACCACCTTAAGCTGGTCATTTTAGTTGGTGTTGCGGGTCTACATTGCTGGTTTTTACTGGCCACGCCAGCTTATGTTGGTCATTCTAGAAAACCAGCTTGACCATCTTTGTCAAGCTGGACAGGCTGGTCACCAGCATGACCATCTTAAACCAGCTGTATCCCAAACGACAGGCTGGTCACACCAGCACGACCAGCTTCCTCAGATGGTCACGCCAGCATGTCTAGCTGGTGGCCTAACCAGCTACACCAGCAAAGACCAGCAATAAGAACTGTGTTTTGGGCAAAGACCAGCTAAAACCAGCTAAAACCAGCTACCAGCCTAAGCTGGTTTCTTGCTGTTTTTTTCAGCAGGGATCACCGCCCTCTGACCAATTCTAACCAATCCATTATCTTGAACAACGAAGTTATCTCACGTGTGCTAATTTGTCATACTTTGAACAGGTTCGGCCCCGCCTTTGCAAACATTTTGAATCTCGAAGGCGCTTTTAACTATGTTGTGCGTGCAAATATGTCACTACTATGGACATGCATGCCATACAATATCTGATGACCATCGACTTTTTGATGTTATAGGTTAGACACTAAAAAAGACCACCCTAGATTTCGCTACCGCTCATAAATGCGGAAGTAATCGTTTTTAAACCTAGGCTGTCTTGTGCGTCTCCACGTTTCCCGATTGGTCAAAATCACCCCAACCACGAGAACGCGCACAGATCTGAGCTGAAAGCCTAGTTTGACAAATTTATCACATACCTGCTGTCGTAGGATCACTTAACTTAATACCCGAGTTGAGGCTTTGTGCAGCCTCGATATGTCTAGATAACCTAGATTTGTCTAACTTGCTTCGTAGGACACCCCCCAGGTCTACTGTAGAGGACTAGACTAGTTCAGGTCTACTGTATATAACTAGACTATATCAGGTCTACTATAGAGGACTAGCTGGTCAAGTGACTTGCCCGGTATGGGATTTTGAGAGGTCAGAGCTTCCTGTTTGGAAACCTGTCGAAGAATCACAAGAATAAAAACAGAAAGACAGATAAGCCCCATAACGCCAATAAACAAATAAACACCACGATACACATAAACACCATAACAACAATAAACACCACTATACAAATAAACACCATACTAACAATACACACCACAATACAAATAAACACCATAACAATACACACCACAATACAAATAAACACCATAACAATACACACCATAATACAAATAAAACACCATAACAACACATACCACAATTATTCAAATAAACACCATACCAATACATACCACAATACAAATAAACACCATAACAATACATACCACAATACAAATAAACACCATAATAACAATAAACTATATATTAAAGCAACACTAAGCACTTCTCCTCTGTCGCACGCACGCTGTTTATCCAGCAAATAACGATCTCCTCAGACAAGGTAGAGTATGTTACATGATTTTATGAAAGTATGTATTGCAACATCTAAGCAAGTCAAATTTGTAGTTTCTTATGTCTCATTTCATCAAACTACAGATCTGCTACCCGATCTGGTAAAGTTCCATAGTGTGGTTATAGCCGATAGAGGGCCGCGAAGCGACTGCAGAAGTGCCGTTCACCCTGTTATGAGTTGATGAACCGCTGAAATGATTTTGGAAACATAATTTTAAGGTACGAAAAACTCTAGTGTTGCCTTAATCTGACACCATTCAAACATTTGTACCAATAATACCATTTAGTACCATTTGATAGATTAAATGTGCTTTCAGTTAAATGTCTGTAATAGTTTTGAACCATCTATAAGTATTGACAGTAAACATGTTTATGGTCTGTGGTGTTTATTAGTAATTAGCATAGTATCCATAGTAACATGTTTATGGTCTGTGGTAGTTATTAATATCCACAGTAAACATGTTTATGGTCTGTGGTATTTATTAGTATCCATAGTAACATGTTTATGGTCTGTGGTATTTATTAGTAATTAGTATAGTATCCATAGTAACATGCTTATGGTCTGTGGTATTTATTAGTAATTAGTATAGTATCCATAGTAACATGTTTATGGTCTGTGGTATTTATTAGTAATTAGTATAGTATCCATAGCAACATGTTTATGGTCTGTGGTATTTATTAGTATCCACAGTAAACATGTTTATGGTCTGTGGTATTTATTAGTATCCATAGTAACATGTTTATGGTCTGTGGTATTTATCAGTAATTAGTATAGTATCCATAGTAACATGTTTATGGTCTATGTATTAGTAACAAATGTTGGTTTGACGTGCCCCCACCTTCCTCTTCCTCATGTGTTCAGTCAGGAGGCTGAAGGTTCTGTTCAAATGCTTCTCCTCAGACCTCCCTTGAACTATAGTGGAACTGTAGCCTCTTTTGTCCAACACAGCATCTTCTGAGGGAGCTATGGTGGAACTGTAGCCTCTTTTGTCCAACACAGCATCTTCTGAGGGAGCTATGGTGGAACTGTAGCCTCTTTTGTCCAACACAGCATCTTCTGAGGGAGCTATGGTGGAACTGTAGCTTCTTTTGTCCAACACAGCATCTTCTGAGGGAGCTATGGTGGAACTGTAGCCTCTTTTGTCCAACACAGCGTCTTCTGAGGGAGCTATGGTGGAACTGTAGCCTCTTTTGTCCAACACAGCATCTTCTGAGGGAGCTATGGTGGAACTGTAGCCTCTTTTGTCCAACAAAACAGCATCCAGCATCTCTGGACAGCCAGAGGAGACATCGGCTCCTGCTCCAACATCTTCATCTAATCTTATTTCAGACTTGACTGTACAGATGGTAGAGGTGAAATCTGCTGGGCTGACGTCTCTGCACCCGGCACTGTCTGTGGAACTCTCTTGGCTGGCTGTGCAGACGTGCCCCTCTATGACTGTGGAACTCTCTTGGCTGGCTGTGCAGACGTGCCCCCCTATGACAGCATCTTCTCTGCTGGCACAATCTGTGGAACTCTCTGGAAGAAGAAGAGTGAAGGAGTCCTCATCTTCATCTCCATAACACCTCAGAGAGTCCTCAGTCACAGCCAGTGATGCAGATTCATCACATATGGCTTCTGTTGAGACATCATCTTCTTCTTCATCATCTTCATCTTGCACTTCAGCGTCAGAACTGCAATAAACAGATAGATAGATAGATACTTTATTGATCCCCAAGGGGAAATTCAATTAAACAGAGTCTTTTCATCTGATGTCTGACACCTGATTCTGACATCTAAAGATGTCTTAATATGTACACCGTACCCCAGGCCAAATAACCCAACCCTGGGCCAAAATAACCCAACCCATGTCTAAGCGTAGCCCTTCATGCAGTCAGATTCTTCTGATGCGTATAAGTATGCTATCCAGCTAGCATGTGTAGTAGGGTAGACTCTGACTGCTGGCCCTGTGTCTTCCCTCTTACCTGCCTTGGCTAACGAGGGGCGGGGCAGTGACCTTAATTGGTTAATAGGCTCAAGTGCAGCCTATTTAAGAGCTTGATGGCTAGCAACTAGGGCTGGGACAACGCATCGACTTAACCGATTAGTTCGACGCAAAAAATACGTCGGTTCAAAATATGCGAATCGACACGTCGTCAAAATCAAAACTAGGTTGGCGGCAACGTGAGTGACTCCTCAGAATTTCAAAAGTGCAAGGCACTGCAGCACGCACTCGTTCCTCTACAGCGTTTCTCTAACTATGGGCCGCGGACTGGAGCTGCACCGGTCCGCAATGTAGAGAGGCGTGGAGTGAAATTAGGCTCGGTGCTTCACCTGATAACATCCCCAATTGATCCCAATTGATGAAGCAACCGCGGCCCGACAGAAAAAGAAAACAAAAGTTTCAGCAATCAGGAGGAAATACTTGCTAATTCGATGTGAATAAACATACAGCAACACAATTAAGTGTTGGTATGAGCGTTCATTGAATGCATGTGCGTGTTTGCGCGACAGAAACTGAAACTAATCGATAACGTTGGTGGCAAGTTCCGTTCAACCTGCTGTTTAATTATTTAACGACATTTATTAGAACAACGTGGATTCTTGATACAGAGCAGAGTATAGTTCAGTCAAATTTGAATATGGTCAAAAGATTGTAGCCTTAGTCTTTCATCTAAAAATCTCCAGATCAGTGATTTACGCCTATCTGCTCGGCCGTAATACATAGACTAAAGTTGGTACGTGTTTCCTGAATCCTTACATTCAGAGATTCAAATGGAATTTCATTAAAAAGCATGTCAATTTTGTCTCCATTTGCCTACCAGAGTTTGATGCTTGCATGAGGGAAACATCCCAAAACAATAGCACCCATATATTATTGCTGTTGTTTTCAGAAGTAGGCTACTGTATTTATCATGCAACCATGCAAAAGCTATTGTAGGCTAATTATACTGTATCTTACATTACTAAAGCAGGTCTCTGATTTTTTCACAAACCTTTTGTGAACAATGTTAGCATTTAAAACACTGACTGCTTTGAAGTGAAAGTACACTTAGTACAGCATAATAATAATTGTAATAATGATCATCATAATGATGATTTGATGGGGGTATACAGTATGTGTAGGTGGGCCCTATGGCCCAAAGTCCCAAAGACTTAAAATAAGTCTACTTAACTTGTCATTTTATTGATGACAGTTGGGATCTTGTCCCCTTCAATTTGACAACACTCCCAGTGTTTTCAAGGCTTCAAGGTTTTATTGAATGCTACCTCTGACTTAGAATGCATTACTTTGCACTTGCATAGTCTTTCATTTTGGAATTTTAAGAGCAATAAACATACATTGCAATGTGTTATTTCATTCAGATTTGTAAATCAACATGTATATATTGCAATTAGTCAATTAGTGGGGAGATAATCGATAATCGAATCGAATCGAAATCGAATCGAACTGAAAAAATGAATCGTTAGATTAATCGATGCATCGAAAAAATAATCGCTAGATTAATCGTTTAAAAAATAATCGTTTATCCCAGCCCTACTAGCAACAGTGTAGGCTCTGCTGCGAGAAGGTGTGTGTGCGAGCACACGAGTGCCTTTCACCAGATTAGGGCTGTTGGAATGAATTTCGGTATTCAAATATAATTCGAATTTGTAAAAAATGAATACTAATCGAATGTTACAATTATTATTCAAATGGGTTTAAAAAAAAATAAAAGTGTTACTATCTTTAGCGAACGTGTGATAGGCCTAACAAATCGCTTGTCACTCTTAATGCACAATCTGAAAATGGCGGACAGCTGTGCAGAGACGGATCACTCCTGCGTCTAAACTTAATCATTATTTAGGCTACTTAGCAAGACAGCTATCACCTGGTAATTACCGCTTCATGTCGGGCCGTATCACCATCTAGAACGTGCATTACTTTTGACTAACCGCACGGCGTGGCGTCCATTATCCCGCTTATTCCTTGTTGCCACTTGCGTTGTGTTAATTTGATAATTTATATGTTTTAATCGCAGTGGCGGACCGTGAGTTCAGCAATTAGGCCTTCAATAATGACTATTTTTTTGCAAAAAATAAATAAATTAGGGGGGCGTTACGGGGGGATCCCCCCGGAGATTTTTTTTACATTACAAGGTTCAAATGTGCAATTTCCCTGCATTTCACAGTGGGAGAGAAACGTTTTCTCTTTCTAACGCGAGTCGGTGTATCACTATTTTCGTTACATAAACAAATACGTCCGAGCTGAATTCCGCATTGTTTATTGGTAAACATAACATCTTTATTGGGACCTGGCCATTATCCTTATCAGCAGCATGGGTTTGAGCAGACTAGGCCCTACTTGAAATATTTAGGCTATCGGCTTACTTGCTTCAGACTGTTTGTAGAGCTCTTCTATTTAGCTGTAGCGTGTACAGTGCAATTATTTTAGGTTGCTTCGCTGCTGCTCCGATTACTCAAGAGCTAGTCATGTGGAACTACAGGGCTAGGCTATCCTACAGTCACCAATAATTTCCACAAAACTCAAAGAGAGCAAAAGTCGGACTAAACTAGCAGGGCAGTAGACTGGCAGTAAACCAGACCTTGGAGAGCAGGGAACCAAATGACAGTTTGACATGCCGATCCCGACAGCTTCACCAAAGTCTCATCAACTCGCACACAACTTCAAGCTAGCATACAATCTAGTCGTACCAAGCTAACAATCTAGTCATAACCAAGCAGCACTAAAACACGTTTGTTATAAAGTAAAGGGCCAGATAACAAGCATCTATTTCAAGTCTTATGTTATGAAATAAACATGAAACAAAACTTACCAATTCCTGCATATAGTACCAGCTACGTGCAGAGTTATAGCTGACGTTATGTGTAGCACTATCGATATCTGCTAGTCCAGCTGACACTATACATTATTTTTGCTTAATGATGGTTTATTTACTATTCATAACTATAACCATAGTCATGTCAGTATGACACATTTATTTATCCATTGAAGTCCAGTCTGATTCTGACACTGGCACAAGATGTTCCTCACGTCAAGCCATAGACAGTAAACGCCTCAAACAGCGTTAACATTTGTGATGAACGATTCCGGGTATTCTTTTCGAACATTGCAGGCCTAGCTGCAGTCAGACCTGCCTACCTCGCCATAATAGGTCGATTTGATTGGCTAATTAGTCAGATGTAGCCATCAATCAACCCGAATCCAAATATATGATTTCTAATGGTTGCTTAGGTACCGTAAACGCAGTGATTCCTTGTGAAGGCCTGATGCGGGCCTTAACAAGGGAACTCATGGGATTGGATGAAAATATATCGCACACTCTCGCTATTTGTTCAGACAGTCTGTCAATCAAATCACACAGCCGACAGCGGTAGTAGTCGAGAACGATCGGGGAAGGAAGCAGGAGCAAATAATAAATGGTTAAGTAAAATGTTATTAAAGACACTAGTATTTTTCATTCGTTTGGAAATAGTTAGGCCTTCAGAGAAGGCCTTGAAGGCCCTGACGGTCCGCCACTGTTTAATCGCTAGAACTGTATTGTTTGTAAAACCACTTTTCCCAAACACATTTTAACTAATTTCTCAAACTGCGGTTACTAGTTCTAAACGGATGGTTGCTATGGCAAAAAGCCAGCCGTTAGTTCTAAAACTCCCGTTGTCAAGCTGGCATATCCCAGGATTCTGATGAACGTTAACTTTGAAAGATCGCTATTTTTCTTAGCCTACTACAACCCAACGAGCTAAAAGCCACCCCCGTCATATGCTAAATGTTACTATGATCTGAAAGTCTGTATTTTACAGCTTGGATGCAATGTGGCAAATTAATATTCAAGTGTGATACGGTAATTCAAGTGTGATACCTAGGTTTACCCAGCTTACGATGGTCATTCAGCTGGTTTTGATTGTCGTACCACCTCAAGCTGGTCATTTTAGTTGGTGTTGCTGGTCTACATTGCTGGTTTTTACTGGCCATGCCAACTTTTGTTGGTCATTCTAGAAAACCAGCTTGACCATCTTTGTCAAGCTTGACAGGCTGGTCACCAGCATGACTATCTCAAACCAGCTGTATCCCAAACGACAGGCTGGTCACACCAGCACAACCAGCTTCCTCAGATGGTCACGCCAGCATGTCCAGCTGGTGGCCTAACCAGCTACACCAGCAAAGACCAGCAATACCTGGAAGAAAACCAACAAAGACCAGCTAAAACCAACTAAAACCAGCAACCAGCCTAAGCTGGTTTCTTGCTGTTTTTTTTCAGCAGGGATATATTACATATAGCTAAAACGACTGCTAGCTTGCTAACAACAAACATGAGAATGATAGCAATGTAGTTTGTAGCCTAGGCCAACTGTAGATACGACTCTGAGAAGAAGGCTTAAACCTAAACTCGCATCTATCAGGTTGGACGTCACTTAGGATGCTGAGTTAAGACTGGCGTGGCTAGACCTGGCGCCCTGTTGGTGCACCCGGCCCGACGTTAAACATTAGCCGCGAGCTGATTGCCGTTAGCTAAATATAGGCTAGTGCTTACGTTAACGTTAGGTAAGGATTGATTGTCTTTATAACGATTGATAACGTCACCTAGAGCTAACCGGTTACTGTAACGACAAGCAAATCAAGATAAGAGTAGTCTAGGCTACTGCAGGAGACAAAACGATAACGTTCTGTGGCATGGTTTCAACGTTAGATTGCTCCTTCTAGTCACTACAGCCAGAAAAGTTTAAAGCGGAGTGGAGGATATGAAGGTCAGGATCTTGTTACAGCTGTAGCCTACAGCTTAATAATGAGCACTACGTAACAATACATCTTTGCCGCCAAAGCGTCTCAACGTTAACTCAATGGGATTTTTTTATCTCTTTTATCGTAAATATCTAAATATAAAGTTCACACATTTGAAAAATGCATTCCTCAAATCTCCGTTACAAGACCTTTGTAGGAGTGTTTGAATGACGTCAAACGGTTCAGTGGTTTTAGAGCCTTTGATCGCTGATTTTGGTCGGAAGAAGAATAATTATAACGATAATAAGAAGAACAAGGATAACAGTACATTGCATTTACATGCAATGTAATAAGTCAAAATTGACCATTAAATATTCTAATATAATTCGAATAAAAAAAAAAAGAAAAAATGAAATTTGAATGGGATAATAGAGGAAGATTGACAGCCCTACACCAGGTTTTTTTTTTGCGTTCATGTTAATTTTGTCATTGTGGTTAATGTTTATTTTTCTACATACTGTAGCTGGGTGCCCTGCCTGTGCAGACCACGGCAGGGGTGATGTTACCTGCTCAGGCTGCCTACAGGTGTAGGTAAGGTAGACTACGCATTTTACCTAATGTCAAGACCAGATGCAGCTATAATGTCTTTGTTTCTTTAGGTAGCCCGGCCGGCTTCTCCGGACTGCTACAGTTGGTTGGGCTGTTGTCTTGTCCTCTTTTAGTTTTGTTTGATTTTTGAGTTATTATCTTGTCCCGGTTACTTTTGGGTTATTATCTTGTCCCGGTTACTTTTGAGTTATTATCTTGTCCCGGTTACTTTTGAGTTATTATCTTGTCCCGGTTACTTTTGGTTTGGTTGTCTTTGTCCGTTGTCTTTCTTTTGTGAGCAGGCGGAGTGTCTTTAGTGGGGGGGCTCGCCACCTGCTGGGGGGCTTGTGTAACTGCACGTGTGTTGTTAACTGAGAGGTGCCTGCTGTGGAGAGCTGCACTACTGTTTGAAACACTTTCATAGGCTTGCTGTGAGTTTATTGGTGTGAACTTGTCACCCTTGATATTAGTCTGCCCCCTCAGGCAAACCCTTGATATTAGTCTGCCCCCTCAGGCAAACTCTGCCTGCATTATTAGCCTAGTCATTTGTTGCCCTCCCCCCTTGTTAAAATGCCAATATTTTTTTGTATTTTTCTAATGGTTTCCAGTGTAGTGTCCAGTGCTGAAGAGCAGTAGTTGTACTCAAACTAGGCTTACTTGTGCACGTAGGCTATGGACGATTGATCAAATCTAGCAAGTAGGGAAGTTTAAGCGGATGGCGTGAAAGTAAGACGTTCGAAAGGCCAACGAAAGTTAAGGTTGCTTTTGATATAATACAAAAACACAAAACTGGTGGTGTAAATAGCGATTCTGTTGTCTTTGAAAGGTTCTTATGGATGCATTTAACAGCAAACCGCATTTAACACCTGCTTTTAACAGGCGGAAATATTTAGGCGCAAAACAGACATGCGTTTTCATGGACAGTTTAAGTACATACAGGGGAATACATAGTAAGGCGCATTTTACGCTTCTCCTCCCATCTTTTTACACGAAACTCCCACTCTCAACTGATATGCATCTGCATTAGACGGAAAAGCGCAATTTGACATTCTCAGGTCCCGCGGCAGGCAGTCTGCGTCTTCACCTCAGTGCGTCCTGTTTGTACATACCACGCCATCTTTTTAAGTGCACGTTGCGAAACAAATACACCTGAAGTGGGTGCAAAAGCGTTAGTGCATCTGCCCCTTAATCTCCTAAAGATTCCCTGAGGCGCTAGGCCCCAGGGTGGTGTAGTCAGGCTACAGACATGGGGTGTTGGGTGTCCACCCTGTTACACATGCATGTCAAATATTTCTTGTTGATGTACACTTGGAAAATACATGCTTACTTCACAAAGTTGTGTGATGTGTGCATTTACCTGTAGTCCCATTGAGACATGCTCACGTCTGTGGATTAGAAATGCAGATAACAGATTAGTGTGACAAAACACTCCTAGGGTTAGAATGATCTCCACTACACTGGATTAGAAATACAACAGTTAGGGATTAGTGACAAAACCAGGGCATGAAATTGGCACCCGCCAACTAGCCAAATGCGGGTAACTTTTGTGATTGGCGGGTGAAACTTTCAACCTACCTGCCACATTGGCGGGTAGCCAATAAAACAACGAAACACTGAAAAACACTGTTAAAACGAGACTCGCAACAATATGATACACTGTAACAACCTGTAAGATCGGGCGATTGTCTTGACTGATGTGTCTGTCTACACTGATGCCATTCAAAATAGCAGAGAAACGCGAGCGGCACAAAGAAAATAGAAAAGGCCGTCCGACAGTTCAAAACGTTGCGTTGAATATCGCTACGAGATTTGAGCCTCGTTGAGTTTTATCACCCGAAGTTTTGCACGTTACTCAGTGATGAGCTGCGCTTAGGCTATGTATAGGTATTCTGCACAAGTGCAACAAACATTCAATTTTCTGAGTTTTGTTCATTTTTATTTTGGACACAAAATGTGGCTGGTAAAAGAACACAGTGGCTGGTGGATTTCAAAATCCACCCGCCACAATGGCTGGTGGCCAAAAAAGTTAACTTCATGCCCTGGACAAAACATAACTGTAATCCACTGTAGTGGAGATAATTTTCAGGTATATTGCATGTTGATATTGTTATGGTTAATGTTTTATAATGTCAATGTCATCTTGTCTGTCTCATCAAACATATTTTCTGTTTGTCTCATCTGACGAAATACAACATGTGTGTTTTTATTGGGAACCAACTGAGAAAACACAGAAAGCAAGTATGGAATGATGAAGTGATTAACATACCAGACTCAGCAGAAGAGGAGTTATCGTCATCTTCCTGCAATGTATTCAATTCAATTCAATTCAATTTTATTTATAGAGCGCCAAAACATTACACAAACCTTCAAAGAGAGCCCATGAGCAACAGGGGCAAGGAAAAACTCCCTAGAGTTGGAGATACATATAGGAAGAAACCTCAGACAGATCCACGACTCTTAAGGGCCCAACCCATCTGCCTAGCGTCTGTTAGAGTAAAGTCATTTGTAGTATCAGAAGGTTCCAACAGTCCAGTATAGGGAATAAATAGGAACACACTCACATATACAATACACACACACACACTAAACACACACTCATTATACACACACACATGGGCCCTTAGATTATTCTAACCCTATGAGCTCTAGACTACTATGAGCCCTAGACTATTATAACCCTATGAGCCCTTTACTACTATGAGCCCTAGACTACTATAACCCTATGAGCCCTAGACTATTATAACCCTATGAGTCCTATGAGCCCTGGACTACTATGAGCCCTTAGACTATTATAACCCTATGAGCTTTAGACTATAATAACTCTATGAGCCCTAGACTACTATGAGCCCTAGACTATTATAACCCTATGAGTCCTATGAGCCCTGGACTACTATGAGCCCTTAGACTATTATAACCCTATGAGCCCTAGACTACTATGAGCCCTTAGACTATTATAACCCTATGGCCCAATCCCAATGTCAGCCCTAAAGACTAGAACTAAGGACTCACAGACTTAATTGATTTCAGGTGCTAAGTGAGTGAGTGTGTGAGGGCACATGGGCTCAGATAGGTAATTTAGGGATTGGGACAGCACTTCACGAGATCACATGTACCTTGGCGATGTTTACTAACAAAGACGTTGCTAACATTTGCACCATGCACGTGTGTCGTGCGTGCTGTTGTTTACCTTCATTTCCGGATTTTTTAATGATCTCCGCGGTAAAAGTCACAACACTTTGAACTGTGGGTAATTCCCTTAGGTTAAGTCTGCACCGATGCAGACTCACGGAAAGGGCTCGGTAAGTGTGTACTCAAACCCTCACGCCCGTTGTAATTCGACATTGGGACAGCCCTAAGCCCTTACGAATTTCGCGAGAACGCGCACCAAAGTCCGTGAGTTCGTGAGTCCGTACATTGGGATTGGGCCTATGAGTCCTAGACTATTATAACTCTATGAGTCCTATGAGCCCTAGACTATTATAACCCTGTGAGCCCTAGACTAAATATAACCCTATGACTATAATAACTCTATATGAGCCCTAGACTACTATAAGCCCTTAGACTATTATAACCCTCTTTTATTTCCATGAGCCCTGGACTATTATATCCCTATGAGTCCCTATGAGCCTTAGCTTTTAAAGGGACATTGTGTAAGATTTTCAGTGGTTGTTACCAAAATCAACATTTCCCATTCATAGATGTGGCCTCATTCATGTTTAATTACCATTACCACCAATTTGAAGCATTCCTATTGGCTAAGACGTCCTCATTTAAATGTTCATAGCTTCGGTCGCATCATTTTAAAATACTGGTGGCCACCTAGGGACATATATGTGAACTGCAGCTGTCGCCACCTAGGGACATATATGTGAACTGCAGCTGTGGCCACCTAGGGACATGTGAACTGCAGCTGTCGCCACCTAGGGACATATATGTGAAATGCAGCTGTCGCCACCTAGGGACATATATGTGAACTGCAGCTGTCTCTGACATCTGAATGCAGAGCCCATACCTTGGATCCATCAGCTGAATTTCCTACATTTCCTACATTCAGCGATATAAATTATGAACCCGTTTTCTACAAGCCACATGTTTTTCTACTGTCACTGTCTCAGCAAAGCTCTTGTGCACAGCCATGTTCTCAAAGGCTCTAGACCCACAGACAGTTGATAAACTAACCCACCACAGTTTTGCTAATACTAGTAGCCTAGACTACCACAAAGTTGCCGAACGTATGTTATTTCAGGTTAGTTTGCAAGAACATACAAGTTTATCCAAAGTCCTTTGCCACCTAGCTAGTGAATATCACTTGCCGTTCCCATTCGCTTTCCATTTACGGTGCAAATGCTAGCTAGCAAGTTTGGTTAACAGACAAAATGAAATAATATATTTTGTGTCTGAAAGTGTCTTTCAATGGCATCACACACAAGCAACGACAATAGAGAAAAGTTTATGTGTCTGTTAGTGAGTGTGTGTGTGTGTGTGTGTGTGTGTGTGTGTGTGTAAGCGTGTGTGTGTAGGGGGGGCTCACCAAAGTTTGTTTACTTCCTTTGTTTTGAGCTTTAAAGAGAGAAAATGAACAGAACCAACATCACTCATTTAACCAATCAAAGTTACATACACTCACGCATGCACACCAAATACACAGACACACACACACACACACACTACTAACACACTTACACCAATTATAAATATAAACAACCTTACATCTACTGATGGAGTCAGCTGATACAGATGGGTCCCCCGACTTAAGTGCATTAATCTGCTCTCACACACACACAGAGAAATACACACACACACACACACACACACAAGGAGGGTACAGAGAACATCCACTTTAATTACACAGTGGTACAAATAGTATGAAGTGATATTGGGCACAAATAGCAAATTGATATTTGCACCAGGGTGTAGAGTTCTCAACGGGTCGGGTCGGCCCGGCAAACCCGACCGGACCCGTGGGTTCGGGCCGGGTTTGGGTCGAAAATATAAGCAGATGACTCAGGGTCGGTCCTCTATTAATCTTTCCGCTCAGTAACAGAAACAAAAAAACATTTATTAATCATCGCTGTTGTTTACTGTGAATCATTGTGAATTTCCCCTTGGGGATCAATAGAGTATCTATCTATCTATCTATCTATCTATCTATCTATCTATCTATCTATCTATCGCAAAGAAAGTCGGGCTGCTGCATGCAACATGCGGGGGCAGATGTGCCGCAGGTGGAAGTATCGTCGCTACTACAGGAGAGGGAAAATCAGAGGTCTGGGAAGTGCCGTCGCTTCTACAGGAGAGGGAAAATCAGAGGTCTGGGAAGTGCCGTCGCTGCTACAGGAGAGGGAAAATCAGAGGTCTGGGAAGTGTTTGGAGCGCTGCTAGATTCTGATGGGAATTCTACAGGCTATGTGCAATGCTCCAAATGGGAATTCTACAGGCTATGTGCAATGCTCCAAATGGGAATTCTACAGGTTATGTGCAATGCTCCAAATGGGACTTCTACAGGTTATGTGCAATGCTCCAAATGCAAGGTGGATGATTCTGCCTTTTTTATAGCAAGAACAGTACGTTTTCCCATTCATATCATAGTTTCAATAGTGGAAAATATCGTTTCACTAGGTTTTTACGTGGGTTAGGCCAATGCACATAAGTGCCCTTATAATGACCCACAGCCCGTCAGTCTCCATAGGATATCATGGGAAAACTCGACCGGTTCGGATAGATCATTCATATTGGCTTTGGCTTTGAAAGCCACAGGCTGGGTTGGGTTGTCATTTTCAGGCCCGTTGAGAACTCTACAGGGGGGAAAATAGCCTTTGCCTACAATTTATGACCGTGTATGGAAAATAAAAATGTCCGTATGGAAATTATTAAGAGCACACTCTTACGATTGGGATCTAAATGCTCTGCAAGATGCTTTATGAAACAGAGGCATCATTTAGGCATCAGGACGATAAAACAACAATTCTGCTGATTTATTACGCGGATTGGCTTTGTCCTCCGATGGGATTCTGTTATTATTATTATATCTAATCAGCGATGGGATTCTGTTATTATTATTGTATCTAATCAGCGATGGGATTCTGTTATTATTATTGTATCTAATCAGCGATGGGATTCTGTTGTTATTATTATATCTAATCAGCGATGGGATTCTGTTGTTATTATTATATCTAATCAGCGATGGGATTCTGTTGTTATTATTATATCTAATCATCGATGGGATACTGTTGTTATTATTATATCTAATCAGCGATGGGATTCTGTTGTTATTATTATATCTAATCAGCGATGGGATTCTGTTGTTATTATTATATCTAATCAGCGATGGGATACTGTTATTATTATTATATCTAATCAGCGATGGAGACCCTGCAGCAAACTGGCGGAAATCTCACTTTAGCTACTTTACACACAATTCTGCACTCGGATATTTATACCTCAAAACAGTGCTATCTAGCATTTTGGTTTGTTTGCGTGTGTGTGTGTGTGTGTGTGTGTGTGTGTGTGTGTGTGTGTGTGTGCGTGTACATGCGTGCTTTGGTCTGATGTTGTGTAACAGGGTACAATATGTGTTAAGGCCTATTCGGACGGGATTAGTTTTATGGGGTGACATCAGGTAAAGTAATAATTACCAGGTAATGTAGTCCCGTCCGGACGCGCCATGTCAGTAAACATAACGGAGTATGTCGGTGACATTTACAGACACTTTTACCTTCCGTAAAACGGTCCGGAGAAATTACCTTAGGTAAAATTAATACCGTGCGAACGCGACCCTCTGTAAAGATGTCTGTAATATTTCGTCACATCCTGATTTGAAAACAATTCCACTGAATGTCTGAATGAAAACATAACATGCTGTGCAGCTCCTAATAGGACGTTAGCTAGTTTGCCTATTAGCTTGATATTGTTAGCCATTTCAAACTACTTATGGCATAACATAAAGCTAACGTTTGCTAGTTTAACCAACTTGTGTAGGTTGTAAACATAGGTTGTAAATCTGAAAATGCCGCACGTAGGCCTACCTGACGCAAAGTATCACGTGCACGGCGACGAAGATGTGACGGCAGAACGTAAACGTAGTTACTCCTCCCATGGCAGGTAAAATAACAGAGATGTTTAGTCCCGTCCGAATTGGACATTTATATTACAGAGGTCATATGATAAACCTGCATTACTCTACGTCCCCCCATAAAACTAATCCCGTCCGAATAGGCCTTTAGTGTGAGTGTATAGAGACTAACCTTGTTTAACAGCACGTTGTCTCTCACACACTCGCTCAGAAGAAGGACAGCTGCTCGGTGAGTGGCCAGTGGAGACTCTGCAGCATTCTCTAGACGACACACACACTCACACACACGCTGACACACACACTCGCACACTCTCTTACACTCACACACACGCTGACACACTCTCTCAGCCTCACACGCACGCTCACACACACACTCAAACACTATTTTAGTTTCACATGTGTGCTCACACACACATTCAGACACACATCTGCATGCATGGTCACTCACACACTCGGACACACTCTCAGTCTCACATGCACACTCACCACACACACGCTCACACACACTCTGGGAGAGGGCCAAAGAGCGGGAGGAGTGATGGAACCTGAACAGGAGGGAGGGACACGCCCACACCTGTGTCTGTCCAGCCAATGGCACGCAGAGAGGATTAGGAGGACTGGGAGAGATGGAGGGGGAGGGGGAGAGATGGAGAAAGGAGAGATGGAGGGAGAGATGGAGAGATGGAGAAAGAAAATGAGAGAGATGTGGTGGGAGAGAAAAGGAAGGAGAGATAGAGGGAGGGAAGGAATGAGGGAGAAAGGAGAGATGGAGAAAGAAAATGAGAGAGATGTGGTGGGAGAGAAAAAAGGAAGGAGAGATAGAGGAAGGGAAGGAATGAGGGAGAAAGAGAAGAAGGGTTAACCAGTGGAAGATGGCCACACACTAACAAAACTCATTGGTTCAAGTCAACAGAATGCATTTGAATCAGTTGTATATATTTTCAACAGAGACGGCCCATACTATTCAGTTGAGTTAACTGGGAGAGTATTATTCAGTTGAGTTAAATAGGAGAGTGTTATCTACCTCTGCCAAGGAGGTATATGTTTTCATCGGGAACCGGCGTTTGTTTGTTTGTTTGTTTGTCTGTCTGTTTGTCTGTCTGTCTCTTTGTTAGCAAGATAACTCAAAAAGTTATGGATGGATTTCGATGAGATTTTCAGGGAAGGTCAGACATGACCCAAGAAAGAAACGATTCAATTGGGACTGATCCTTAATTCTTTCAGGATTCCAGAGGCATTTATGTATTTAGCTTAGTGGTGTAATGGCATGGTATGGCCACGTGGTGGCGATCTGAATAGTTTCGGTGCAAATGTATGACAACCTAGGAAGAACAATGCAGGCGGAGGTAGCTACGCTCTCAGAGTGCTTTTCTAGTTCAAAACTAAACTCAACTGAGGCGGCCCATACTATTCAGTTGAGTTAAGTAGGAGAGTGTTATTCAGTTGAGTTAAGTAGGAGAGTGTTATTCAAAACTAAACTCAGCTGAGGTGGTCCATACTATTCAGTTAAAGGAATATTTAGGTATTTTACACTTTAAGCCCGTTTTCTGTATTGTCTAGCATGAAAACGAGTGTTTGACACCGAAATCTCGACGATTGAGCCTGTTTGTGGAATTTGTCAGCTTTAGAATGGAGCTCTGTTTGGCTTCAACATTGCTCGCTTTGTGCATGGACTATTCTGTCCTTAAAACACTCCTAAATGTTCGTTTTAAAAAATGTGCAGCTCACTGAGTTGTTACTGGTCTTCAACGATCTTCTATAGCAAGTTTTGCAGTGAAATTCAAATTCTGTTGTGTTATATTAGGCACACACGGTTGTGAGGTATCTGAAAAAGTACTTCCGGGATTTCGGAAAGCCCTGATAATAGATGACAGAAGCTGTATTTCGCTGCTAAACTTGCTATAGAAGATTCCACAAACAGGCTCAATCGTCGAGATTTCGGTGTCAAACACTTGTTTTCATGCTAGGCAATACAGAAAACGGGCTTAAAGTGTAAAATACCGAAATATTACTTTAAGTAGGAGAGTGTTATTCAGTTGAGTTAACTAGGAGAGTGTTATTCAAAACTAATCTCAATTTAAAACAATGAGCTGAAATAAATAGGGAATCTAATTTTAGTAAAAACATTAGTTTTACTTAAAACATTAAGGCAGCCAATGAACTTAACGGTTTTAAGTTTAACAGGCTTAAAAATGTTTACAGCGTGTGTAAATGTTAAGTTTTCTATTCTATTTATCTATGTGAAGAATTCTACAATAGAATCTTAAGTTTATAGAATTTCTAATTTCCATTTCCTTATCAACAAGGAATAAATATGTTTATTTGTATTCGAAGCTGCTATGGTTTCAGAATTGTTTATTTGTTATTAAAACTCTGTGCGCGAGGCGCGTCTGTATGTTGGCTACCGAAAGAACGCATAGTTCATTATTGCCATTGTCACGGTGGAGGCAGACCATAACGCTAAGCTTTGCCTTTATTTTGCATTAAGCCTTAAGTTATAGTTATTATGTACATACACACACATGACCCTACTTGGTTAGGAGACTGAGGATCTGCAGCTGATTGGACCTCTTAGCAAGCAGGATGGGCGTGTCCCCTTCCTCATTGGCTGAGGTGGACGCCAATAGTCCTCCTGGCTGACAAAGCAGGAACTCCACATACCGCAGAAACTTCAGACGCACAGCAACATGAAGCAGTGACTCTACACATACACACACACGCACACACAGAGAGAGAGAGAACATCAGATGCACAGCCACAAGGAGTAGACACTTAAAGGGATAGTTCGGATTTTAAGACACGAAGTTGTATGGGTTCCCTGTCAGCAACGTAGTGCATCAGCACTGACTTACCCCCGACAGCGTCCTGTGAGCCGAGATCCAGCCGGTTTTTGATCGTTTTTGATGCCGGACTATTTTCTTCAGCAAGTTTCTGGGGTCACGAAAGTAAAGTGTTTTTCTTCTCAAAACCATATGCGTTCAACAGAGTGATATATTTGCACCACAAAAACGTTGTCCAGCTGTCAGTAGCGCGCAGTGATAGGAATCGCGAAAAATAAGTAAGTGATAACGAGATTTGAATTTTTCCTGGACAACGTTTTTGTGGTGCAAATATATCACTCTGTTGAACGCATATGGTTTTGAGAAGAAAAACACTTTACTTTCGTGACCCCAGAAACTTGCCGGACTACTTTCTTCAGCATCAAAAACGATCTAAAACCGGCTGGATCTCGGCTCACAGGACGCTGTCGGGGGTAAGTCAGTGCTGATGCACTACGTTGCTGACAGGGAACCCATACAACTTCGTGTCTTAAAATCCGAACTATCCCTTTAAAATTAGTGCAGTCAATCGATTAAAAAAATGAATCGCGATTAATTTCATGAATGTCCTAGTTAACTCGCAATTAATCGCACATTTTTATCTATTCAAAATGTCCCTTCCCTGCTGAAAAAAACAGCCTGACCAGCTAAAGGTGGTTTGCTGGTTGACCAGCTTGTTAACCAGCTTATTTGACCACCCTTTGATGGTTAACCAGCTAGACCAGCAAAACTCTCGCGAAAACACACCTTCAACTGGTTTACCCAGCTTATGATGGTAATTCAGCTGGTTTTGATTGTCGTACCACCTTAAGCTTGTCATTTCAGTTGGTGTTGCTGGTCTACATTGCTGGTTTTTACTGGCCACGCCAGCTTATGTTGGTTATTCTAGAAAACCAGCTTGACCATCTTTGTCAAGCTTGACAGGCTGGTCACCAGCATGACCATCTTAAACCAGTTGTATCCCAAACGACAGGCTGGTCACACCAGCACGACCAGCTTCCTCAGATGGTCACGCCAGCATGTCTAGCTGGTGGCTGTTGTGTGTGTGTACCTTGAGTATTGTAGAGCAGGAGTGTGGGTGTGTGTGTGTGTGTACCTTGAGTATTGTAGAGCAGGAGTGTGTGTGTGTGTGTGTGTGTGTGTGTGTGTGTACCTTGAGTATTGTAGAGCAGGAGTGTGTGTGTGTGTGTGTGTGTGTACCTTGAGTATTGTAGAGCAGGAGTGTGTGTGTGTGTGTGTGTGTGTGTGTGTGTGTGTGTGTGTGTGTGTGTGTGTGTGTGTGTGTGTGTACCTTGAATCAGAGATGGGGGACTCGAGTCTAGTGACTTGACTCGAGTCAGACTTAAGTCGCCAGATTGAGGACTTGTGACTTGCTTGATCAACAGTGAGAAAAGACTTGACTTGACTTGGACTTGCTACTCCTGACTTGAGACTTGACTTAGACTTGCATGCAATGACTCGACAAGTCATTGCTGTCTTGGTTAATTGGTGAATAATAATAATAAAAACTATTTTCGATTGGATATTTCCTGTTGCATGTGGGCGAACCTGGCAACCTCTCTACTAGGTGCTAGGTGACGCGCCCGCCATCTACAGTAGAGCGGTCGGGGTTAAGAAGATGGAAGCTGTTACCAGTTTCCAAAATCATAACATTTGGATTTAAAGACTATTCAACTCAACAAAAGAAACGAAAAGAAATGCAAAGTGTGCAGCGCAAAAATATCCGACACATCCAGCACCACGTCAAATTGTATCCGCCATTTCCGACTACACAAAGAAAAGTAAGAAATGTCTCTAGCTAATTTCACATTATTTTTTTAATCTAACGTTAGCTAGCAGCTAACATCCCATCTCCATCAGTCAAACGTGACAAGAGCTTGCTGTTTGCATCACATTACGTTTTATCATGTTGACTTAGTTTCACATTGATCCCGCCTATCAAATAACAGACAATTTGACTGAAATACGGTATCTGAAAATCACTGCGCAAACCTCCTCCAAGCGAACAGATCACCTCCTCTTGCATCCATCCATAACTTTTTGAGTTATCTTGCGAACAAACAAACAAACATATACAGACAACCCAACAAACCCCGATAAAAACATAACCTCATTGGTGGAGATAACAACTTCGAAACGGTCTTTGTCCCAACGCACATAATTGTCAACATTCTTGATGATGTCGAGGGGAAGCTGAGACAAATCATGCATGACTGCAAGTAGGCTACTTCTTTGCGTTTGGATGAGAG
This sequence comes from Sardina pilchardus, assembly GCF_963854185.1. Taxonomy (NCBI): domain Eukaryota; kingdom Metazoa; phylum Chordata; class Actinopteri; order Clupeiformes; family Clupeidae; genus Sardina; species Sardina pilchardus. Next base: position 33,193,769 of record NC_085010.1, on the reverse strand, counting down.
TAGGCTACAGATGTGATGGATGTTACATCACATCTGTACTCTCACCATGGGCGTTAGAAAATGTCTATACATTCTTAAAAATGGAGTGGGAGCATACAGTAAGTGCATTGAATATGACGCTATGTTGCACTAACTGGTTTTCAGTTTTGT
>NC_085010.1:33156119-33186119 GCF_963854185.1 Sardina pilchardus | reverse complement strand
TTCAGCTGGTTTTGATTGTCTCACCACCTCAAGCTGGTCACTTCAGTTGGTGTTGCTGGTCTACATTGCTGGTTTTTACTGGCATGGCCATCTTCCCTTCACTGGAACTAAGGGAGCGAGCCGGGTTCGGGGACGGCCTCGTCCTGTTCCAACATGACAACAGGAGCAGTCGCTGCTGCCTCTGCTCTGCATAAAAGGGGATTCAGTACATCTTGTGAGAATTGCAACACATTAGCTGGTTAGCATAGATATTAGATATAGCTCTTTGGAACTAGTCATTAGCTGGTTAGCATAGATATTAGATATAGCTCTTTGGACCTAGTCATTAGCTGGTTAGCATAGATATTAGAAATAGCTCTTTGGAACTAGTCATTAGCTGGTTAGCATAGATATTAGATATAGCTCTTTGGAACTAGTCATTAGCTGGTTAGCATAGATATTAGATATAGTTATTTGGAGCTAGTCATTAGCTGGTTAGCATAGATATTAGATGTAGCTCTTTGGAGCTACCCTGCTGAAAAAAACAGCCTGACCAGCTAAAGGTGGTTTGCTGGTTGACCAGCTTGTTAACCAGCTTATTTGACCACCCTTTGATGGTTAACCAGCCAGACCAGCAAAACTCTCGCGAAAACACACCTTCAGCTGGTTTACCCAGCTTATGATGGTAATTCAGCTGGTTTTGATTGTCGTACCACCTTAAGCTGGTCATTTTAGTTGGTGTTGCTGGTCTACATTGCTGGTTTTTACTGGCCACGCCAGCTTATGTTGGTCATTCTAGAAAACCAGCTTGACCATCTTTGTCAAGCTGGACAGGCTGGTCACCAGCATGACCATCTTAAACCAGCTGTATCCCAAACGACAGGCTGGTCACACCAGCACGACCAGCTTCCTCAGATGGTCACGCCAGCATGTCTAGCTGGTGGCCTAACCAGCTACACCAGCAAAGACCAGCAATAAGAACTGTGTTTTGGGCAAAGACCAGCTAAAACCAGCTAAAACCAGCTACCAGCCTAAGCTGGTTTCTTGCTGTTTTTTTCAGCAGGGTAGTCTTGCTTGTTGCTAGTCATTAGCTGGTTAGTAGATATAGTGCTTTATGTGTGTGTGTGTTATACAGGTCCTTGTGTTTGTGTGTGAGATTGTGTGCGTGTGTGTGTGTGGGGGGGTGGTCAGACAAGAGACAGGTCCTTGTGTGTGTGTGTGTGTGTCTCAGGTCCTTGGGTGATTCATTTAAATAATTACAAAGGACAACGGGTGCATCAGTGAAAACTCAATTTAATAACCAATTACAGAGACACACAGGAAGCAGCAACCCACTCACACACACACACACGCCGCAACAGAGGGAATACTGGAAGGAAACACACACACACACACACGCCGCAACAGAGGTGAATACTGGTAGGTAACACACACACACACACACACACACACACACACACACCAGCATATGCATACGTTTGTGATATGTTGCTGCATCATTGTTCTCACACACACACACACACACACACACACACACACACACACACACACCCACACCCACACACACCCACACACCCACACACACCCACGCACCCACACACACACACACCCACACACACAATAACCAAGTGACAGCAAGTGTGAGAAGAGCGGATGACTTACATGACTCTCTTGCTCCCTCACTTTCTCTCTCTCTCTCTCTCTCTCTTGCTCCCTCACTTTCTCTCTCTCTCTCTTGCTCCCTCACTTTCTTTCTCTCTCTTGCTCCCTCACTTTCTCTCTCTCTCTCTCTCTTGCTCCCTCACTTTCTCTCTCTCTCTCTTGCTCCCTCACTTTCTCTCTCTCTCACTTTCTCCCTCTCTCTCTCACACACACACACACACACGTTTGTTTACATACACAAGCATATGCACATCTGTTTGTCTTCATTAGCACTGCTGAGTCTGTTATCGTGTGTGTGTGTGTGTGTGTGTGTGTGTGTTATTGTGCATACTGCGCAATTTCATGCATGTGTGTGTCTCTTATTGTGTCTTAGGGTGACCTGTTATTTTGAGCATGTGTTATTGTGTGCCAGTATGTCTTACGTTGTGTGTGTGTGTGTGTGTAATTAAGGGTGAGAGTGTGTTATTGTGTGTATTACGGTGTGTGTGTGTGTGTGTGTGTGTGTGTGTGTGTGTGTGTGTGTGTGTGTGTGTGCACACGTATGTGTGTTATGGTGTGTATGTTTTATGTGTGTGTTATTGTGTGTGAGTGTGTGTGTGAGCTGAAAGAGAGTGTGGTGTTTCTGGTGCATATGTGTGTGTATTAGGGTGTGTGTGTGTGTTATCTGAAAGAGTGTGTGGTGTTTGCTGGTGCGTATGTGTGTGTATTAGGGTGTGTGTGTTATTGTGTGTGTGTGTGTGTGTGTGTGTGTGTGTGTAATCTTAAAGAGTGTGTGGTGTTTGCTGGTACATATGTGTGTGTATTAGGGTGTGTGTGTGTGTTATCTGAAAGAGTGTGTGGTGTTTGCTGGTGCGTATGTGTGTGTATTAGGGTGTGTGTGTGTTATTGTGTGTGTGTGTGTGTGTGTGTGTGTGTGTGTGTGTAATAAAGAGTGTGTGGTGTTTGCTGGTACATATGTGTGTGTATTAGGGTGTGTGTGTGTGTTATTGTGTGTGTGTGTGTGTGATCTGAAAGAGAGTGTGGTGTTTGATGGTGCATATGTGTGTGTGTTATTGTGTGTGTGTGTGTGTGTGTGTAATCGAAGAGTGTGTGGTGTTTGCTGGTGCGTATGTGTGTGTATTAGGGTGTGTGTGTTATTGTGTGTGTGTGTGTGATCTTAAAGAGTGTGTGGTGTTTGATGGTGCATATGTGTGTGTATTAGGGTGTGTGTGTGTTATTGTGTGTGTGATCTGAAAGAGTGTGTGGTGTTTGCTGGTGCATATGTGTGTGTATTAGGGTGTGTGTGTGTTATTGTGTGTGTGTGTGATCTGAAAGAGTGTGTGGTGTTTGCTGGTGCATATGTGTGTGTATTAGGGTGTGTGTGTGTTATTGTGTGTGTGTGTGTGATCTGAAAGAGTGTGTGGTGTTTGATGGTGCATATGTGTGTGTATTAGGGTGTGTGTGTGTGTGTTATTGTGTGTGTGTGTGATCTGAAAGAGTGTGTGGTGTTTGCTGGTGCATATGTGTGTGTATTAGGGTGTGTGTGTGTGATCTGAAAGAGTGTGTGGTGTTTGATGGTGCATATGTGTGTGTATTAGGGTGTGTGTGTGTGTTATTGTGTGTGTGTGTGATCTGAAAGAGTGTGTGGTGTTTGCTGGTGCATATGTGTGTGTATTAGGGTGTGTGTGTGTTATTGTGTGTGTGTGTGATCTGAAAGAGTGTGTGGTGTTTGCTGGTACGGTGTGATATCTCTTCTGCTGTGTCGCCGCTGCAGTTGCGCGTTTCTGACAGCAGGTGGCGCTGCATCAGCAGCAGCTCCAGGCTCCGCCCACTGATCCAGGCTCCGCCCACTGCCTGGGGTTCCGGCGGCCAGGTGTAGCGGTGTCAGGCCGCCGCGTGATTGGCTGTTCACGGACACGCCACAGCGCAGCAAGAAGTTCCGTTAAACACACACACACACACACACACATTTGATGTACTTTATTTGATTCCACTTTACAAGTCAAGTTACATTAGGAATCAAATCTCTTGAATAATCCAGTAGATTAACCCTTTGTGGACGGCCCATTGAAATATGGTTCGATTTCGAACCATGACGTGTTCGCCGTGTTTGAATCACGCATTTAACCTCACCGATGAAAAAAACTATGTAGATACGTTGTCAACAGCTAGCCAATCACTGTCAAGTAGTTTAGTTCGTTTTGATAGCCTATTGGCTTAGTTTTATGTCATTTTACATCTTGTGATTGCCCCGCCTCCGATACTTCCGCGTTCGGCTCATTCGCGGCTGTTCAATGAATAAACATGTCGGACAATACATATCGACAAGTCCGTTTTTCAGCTGCTGAGGTGGCAGAAATGTGTTGTCAACACATACATGATGACAATAGCAGTGAAGACAGTGAAATAGGTGGCTTATCTAGTGGAAAAGAGTACAAGTTGGACCGTGAACTGGATGAAGACTTTCGTGACTCTGACTCCGACGACGACTAGCTGCTACGGCGACAACAACGTGAGTAAACAATAAAGTTATTGAAACTCAATATTGTATTTTACTACTACTTACAGCTTCATAAAACATTACATTTTCGTGTGATAACACTCTGAGTGGACTGTGCCTTTTGTATGGTGTGTTTTGTGTCTGTCACAACTGAAAGAAATCGCGCCTCGTGTTGGTTTATTTTTGATCGCGCTTTATCTACTCGCGGGTAAATGATTCGCTCTTTGCCAACATTGTAGTGTTGCTAGCATATTCTATGGGCATGTCTGGATGAAGAGCTGAATATAGGATGGAAGGAATAAATAAATATCAGTGTTACTCGTTCTGTTTAGTTCCAGAAATGTCTATTTGTGCTCCCTATAAGAAAGTAATGGCATATAAGAAAGGCATGCCTAGTAGGCCTAAGTAGCAACCTTCTCTGACTGAAAGTAGCTTTGACCTAGGTGTTGAACATTGAACTTTTTTTTTTCTTAACTTCTAGACAGAAAGCCTAATGACATTTAGTAAGTAATATATAAGCAACCTTTCTGCTACAACCTTTTCTGACTGAATCTAGCTTTGACCTAGGTTGTAAACAACTTACTTTTTTTTTTCATCTCAACTTCTAGAAAGAAAATAATGACATGTAGTCAGTAGCAACTTTCTGCTACAACCTTTTCTGACTGAAATTAGCCTTGACCTAGGTTGTGAACAACTTGTCTTGTTTTTTTTTTTATCTCAACTTTTAGAAATGATAGCTTCAGCGAAAGTTCTACTAGGGAGACTCGTAGTGTATCTTTCTTACTCCACCCATTCATTCACGTAACGAATCATAGCCATGTTTACATTTTCGGGGAACACCCCCAATCTACGATTCATTCAATCAGTGCTAGCCTATAGGAATTCAGCGGGTGTTTTAAAACTGTTCTTTCTAACACTTCTCTCTGCTACTCAGTACGCCGTCTTCGTCGTTCAAAGCTCAGTCGCCAACGTTTGCTTACTTCCTTCTTACGTAATTTAAAGACAATTGTCTTACCATGTCTGCTGGTTCGTCTCCCCTGCTAACCATCCGGTCGTCCTAGCACGTCACTCCAGCGCCTCGTAGCCTACGAGGTAGTCTACTGCTCCGATCCCGGCCTCTCCCGCATCGCCTCAACCCATTCTGGACGCGGTTCTCTCTCTTACTGCGTCGATCACAGCAATCGACTCCAGGATTCAGGCGCTGGGATGACAGCGCCAAGCTCTACTGTCCTCCTCGCCGTCTGCAGCACCGCCGGCCCCCGCCACCATCCAGTGGCTCGTCCCCCTCCAAGCACCAAACACCAGCACGGATTTTCCTGTGGCTAACCCAACTACAGCTTTAGCTGGCACTCAAGTCTCGCCGGCTTCTCTGGCATCAGCTCTCCCTGCTCCTACTCGGCAGGAGCTTCGTTGCTCCCTCCACTGTCTCCATCCCTACACAACTCAGGCCAATCATTCTCCAAGGTAAAGACATCTTGCTTCCTTGCTGTTGCCATCTCCCGCAATCGATCGTCGACTGTAGATTGCGATGTCGTTCAGTCTTTTAAAATATTCTGATCCGATTGCTTGGTCCGTATCGCGACGTCATCTGCAGCGCGTAGGCTATCCTGATCGCAGAATAGAACTGGATTCATAGGCTACCTACATCATGGCCGGAGGTAGCCTACAATTTCCTACCCGTATCACAATGCATTCTCTGCGAAGTCCGCTTCTTATATTTCGCTTTATAATTACGCCTGGACTGGACACCTTTCACCCTTGCCGTGTAAACTCACTCGGCGTGGCTACAAGGAAATAGGCTATACTCTGGCAAGAAAAGGCTGATTTTCGTCATGTCTTCACCTCACTCCGAAATCCGGTCCACGAAATGATTCCTCTCGAGCCTTCTCTCCACTAGGCCTATGTCTCCCGGATAATGCTATTCACCTCATTAAAATCGCTGGTCAAGGCGCTCTTCTCGCTAAAGCCGTCATTATTCTACCGACGCTTCAAGCAGGCTATGCCAATTCACCCCGCCGACTGGCCTCTGCGTAAAATGGCAGTCGAAATTCTACTTCGCTGTAGGCTAAGGCTTTCTTCGCGTGCAGGAGTAGCCTGGGCCTAGTCCTCACATTTTCATTGCTTTCAGAAGCGCTGTGCTGGCTTTTGTTCATTGTCTGTCAATTACCGTTCGTTCTGCACCTCCTGGACTATTTATTTTAATTAACTTCCCAGCTGAGTCCAGTTCAGTTCTGGACGTCATTCGCAACGTTTCCAGCTAGGGGTCCTCCTTTCTGCCGAAAAGACCCGTCACCTCTCGAATTTTGGGTTAATCCTTGACTCGGTTAAAGCAACACTAATTCACTTTTCTGTCGCACACTCGCTATTGTTTATCCAGCAAATAACAGACAAGGTAGAATATGTTGCATGCTTTTATGAAGTAAGATGTTTCGCGACATCGAAGTCAAATTGTAGTTTCCGATGTCTCATTTAATCGATCTACAGATACGCTACCCACCTTGTTAAGTTAGGCTACTTCATTATAGCCGACAGAGGGCCGCGAAGTGAAAGCTGAAGTGCCGTTCACCCTGTACGTTGTTATATTGTTCTGTCGAATAGAATAGATATAGCCTACTTATGTCCCCATGGGGAAAATCGTCTTGGGCTCATCAAAGCAACCCAGTACATATAACATGGACATGACAGACAACACATTACATAACATTACACAAATAGAAACACTGAGACATTGACACACAGGCTACTGACAGCATAAGAGAGCCCATCGACAGCATGTGAACTGCCCATGGAGCTCCAGTAACACCTACTCAGTTCATGGGTAAAAAAGGATGGACGTTAAAACAAAGGCATAAGAATGGCATGTGGTGCAGCCTAAATATAGGCCTATGTCTTTAAGTCGTTTATTAAGTATATTGATGGAGATTGGGACAAATTAATTTTTAAATCCGTTTTGTCTGCAATGGTGAACCCACCATACAGTGCACAGCTCACGGTCCAGGTTGCCCTGGACGCCGGTTGCCCGGCTCATCGCATCGGTCTAGGTTGCCCTAGACGCTGGTTGCCCAGCTCATGGTCCAGGTTGCCCTGGACGCCGGTTGCCCGGCTCATCACACTGGTCTAGGTTGCCCTAGACGCTGGTTGCCCAGCTTATGGTCCAGGACATCAGGATGCTGGGCATCGTATTGTGAAAAAAGGACTTGAGAGGGGTCACAGAGTATTCTGTCTATCTGTGTCAGCATACCTTGCTCGAAGACTGACTGGGTGTTTTTGTGTTGTTTCTGGCCAATAATTTTCATCGCTGTATGGACTAAATGATTTATTTTCGTTTAAAGTCACAGGGAGGTTTCAAATCAAGCCGTCATGCCATATCTGATTACGCTCTCCAAGGTAGCCTGGTAAAACATGAGCATGATAAACCACCGAAATGATTTTGGAAACACTTATAAGGTAGCCTACGAAAACTCCTCGTTGCTTTCAGTCAAAAATTGACCAGAATCCGCGAAGTGTCCGACTCTTCCCTCTCAGTCGGTACGGTGACCAAGAGAGAACTCCTCTCTCTCCTGGGCCACCTGAATTTAGCGATGCGCATCATCCAGCAAGGCCGCCCCTTTACATCTCGCCTGTTAGACCCGGCCCACTCCGTGGAAAATCCATCCGACTCCGTTGTTCTCAATTCGGGCTGTCGGTCGGATCTCGGCTTCTGGTCCAAGTTGCTGAAGCATTGGAACAGCATTTCTTTTTATAACGATCACACCGACTCGTCAGTCTCTCTCAAGCTGTTCACGGATGCCGCTCCATCTCTCGTCTTTGGGGGGCCTTACAATGCTTCGTGGTTCGCAGATAAAATGATCTGATGAATGTCTCGCATTTTCCTCTGATGCTGCTTCATCCGCTCTTATCGAATCGTAGCCTATACGCTTATTATTCTTCTGCCTGGTCCTGGTTCGTTATGTTTTCTCAGCACCACCACACGCTGCCCTTCCCGTTCTCATTTCCACTGTCTGCGCATTTCTCGTGTATCGTTGGATCATCGTGGCCTCAAACTTGTTCCATTCGGAAAACACTCGCAGGCATTCAATTCAACGCCAGACTCCACGACCCTGGCTTCCCTAGTCTATTTTCAAATCCTCAAATTCGTCTTCTCCTCAGAGGCATCTCAAATTCCTCCCCGCGTTCAACTGACTCTCGCCTTCCTATTACGGCAGATATTGCACCGCTTAGTGACAGCGCTTAAACACGGCTACCACTCGCCTTACGTGGCTGCAACTAGAGGCCGTTTTTCTGATGGCTTCATGGCGCCATTCAGTGCGGCGAATTCACTACGAATTCAGTCATTCGACCCCTCACGCATCTCCGTCTTTCTGATATATCCTCTTCCCCACTCACTTCACCTTATTCCTTAAATATCCAAAACTTGATTCCTCGAGTCAGGTTCCACCTTTCAATTGCTAAAATAAATAATGTTTTGCCCGTTTATCTCCATGGTCAATTATCTTAAACTACAACCGCACGTCTCTCCTGCTTTACCTCTGTTATCACATCAGATGTTTCAGCAATGTCACTTTCCTGGTTCAGCACCCAGCCAATGTTCTGCGTAACCTATATGCAATCTCTCACCAAAGAAGTTCACCACTCTTTCCTGCCGCATCGGCGCAGCCACGACCGCAGCCCAAAAGGGGCTTTCATCTTCATCCATCAAAACTCTGGGAAGATGGTCCTCTGATGCTTATTCCGCCTACATCAGACTAACCCCATATGACGTTTTCAATGCTCAGAAGTCACTGTCCACAATAACTAAGGTACCATTCAATTTACTATTCATAATCTGGTGGCGGTGGTTATATTCAGGCTTGCCTTACACATTTACTGATCAGTTAAAAGGGCGCAGCATGCCAGTAGCTATTGTGGTATCTTAAACTTAGCCCAGTTGACCAGCTCATGATTCAGGTTGCCCTGATTACCGGTTGCCCGGTCCGTGACATTGTCTAGGTTGCCCTAGACGCTGGTTGCCCAGCTCATTATCCAGGTTGCCCTGGATGCCGGTTGCCCGGTCCGTCACGAAGGTCTAGGTGGCCCTAGACGCTGGTTGCCCAGCTCATGATTCAGGTTGCCCTGATTACCGGTTGCCCGGTCCGTGACATTGTCTAGGTTGCCCTAGACGCTGGTTGCCCAGCTCATTATCCAGGTTGCCCTGGATGCCGGTTGCCCGGTCCGTCACGAAGGTCTAGGTGGCCCTAGACGCTGGTTGCCCAGCTCATGATTCAGGTTGCCCTGATTACCGGTTGCCCGGTCCGTGACATTGTCTAGGTTGCCCTAGACGCTGGTTGCCCAGCTCATTATCCAGGTTGCCCTGGATGCCGGTTGCCCGGTCCGTCACGAAGGTCTAGGTGGCCCTAGACGCTGGTTGCCCAGCTCATGATTCAGGTTGCCCTGATTACCGGTTGCCCGGTCCGTGACATTGTCTAGGTTGCCCTAGACGCTGGTTGCCCAGCTCATTATCCAGGTTGCCCTGGATGCCGGTTGCCCGGTCCGTCACGAAGGTCTAGGTGGCCCTAGACGCTGGTTGCCCAGCTCATGATCCAGGTTGCCCTGGTCGCCGGTTGCCCGGCTCATCACACTGGTCTAGGTTGCCCTAGACGCTGGTTGCCCAGCTCACAGTCCAGGTTGCCCTGGTCGCCGGTTGCCCGGCTCATCACACTGGTCTAGGTTGCCCTAGACGCTGGTTGCCCAGCTCACAGTCCAGGTTGCCCTGGTCGCCGGTTGCCCGGCTCATCACACTGGTCTAGGTTGCCCTAGACGCTGGTTGCCCAGCTCACAGTCCAGGTTGCCCTGGTCGCCGGTTGCCCGGCTCATCGCTTGGTCTAGGTTGCCCTAGACGCTGGTTGCCCAGCTCACAGTCCAGGTTGCCCTGGACGCTGGTCGCCTGGCTTGTTTTCATCCCACAATAGCGAAAACATGTAAAGTGTCCCTTAACAATTCCCCTTTAGTTCTCTATCTACACTCTAACGGCTAGGCACATCCTCATCATCCCTGCCCACGCACGTAATCAAATGTAATGTCGTACGTTATTAATCTTTATTCTTCTCTCAGATTTAGGTTACTGAGTCACTGCCCTGGCGGGCATCTTTCATTCTTTGGGGGTAGGCTCTTCGCCCCTGCTTCTTCGTCGAGCAGGATCTGAGTTCCGTTCATCCCTGGACGGATTCGAGACGGGGGCCTGCGCCAAAGATCGATGCTTATCCCGAACTCTTTCTATACTTGTATTCTAGCTACTCCTTATCAAATTAAATTGTTATCTGCTTCTATTCTGTCTACTGAGTCTTTCTGGTAGAAATGATAGCTTCAGCGAAAGTTCTACTAGGGAGACTCGTAGTGTATCTTTCTTACTCCACCCATTCATTCACGTAACGAATCATAGCCATGTTTACATTTTCGGGGAACACCCCCAATCTACGATTCATTCAATCAGTGCTAGCCTATAGGAATTCAGCGGGTGTTTTAAAACTGTTCTTTCTAACACTTCTCTCTGCTACTCAGTACGCCGTCTTCGTCGTTCCCTCCACCACCCCTCCAGCCACCAGGCCAGCAGTCTTCATCTTGTCGGCCGCAGCATGCTATCTGCACCTTCTCCCTCACAACCACCGCCGCCAGTTGGTCCCTGTCTCGACATCGGGGGGTAGGCTCTTCGCCCCTGCTTCTTCGTCGAGCAGGATCTGAGTTCCGTTCATCCCTGGACGGATTCGAGACGGGGGCCTGCGCCAAAGATCGATGCTTATCCCGAACTCTTTCTATACTTGTATTCTAGCTACTCCTTATCAAATTAAATTGTTATCTGCTTCTATTCTGTCTACTGAGTCTTTCTGGTAGAACTCAACATTCTCCTGGTTCTGCCACCGACTCAGAGGAGGATGACCCTGAGCCTTGAACCTGAAAGGACCAGAAGGAATGCCAGAGCGACCGCGCCCAGGGAGAGGACGAGGGAGAGCTGCACATCCAGTGAATCAACCTGTTGTCCAGACATATAGCTATGATGATCCAGACATGCTCAACCAGTTGCTATCTTTCCGTCCTGTACGCCAGCCTGGCGTTCACCTAGATGTACAAGTAACACGAGGTACCATGACCAAAGCCATAGATTTTTAAAAACTTTTTTCTACAGATGCCCTCCTGCTACAAAGCACCTACACAAATGCTTATGCCTGGGAGGAAATCCCCAGAAAGCCCTATTATGGTGGCACAGATGGTACAAGGAAAGAAACCAGTCCAGATGAATTGGCACGACTGATGGCCCTTGTAATGTTTTGAGGCCTTGTCCCAGTCAGTTCTTTTTACAGATACTGGAGCCCCAAAACCATGTACCATGGCCTGTGGGCACGCAGCATAATGTCAAGAGACCGGTTCAAAGCATTGATGCCAATGCTCCATGTTGTAGATACTGGTGCTGAAGATGAGCGTGATAAACTGTGCAAAATCACTGGCCTGTTAGAGACTTTCAAGGTGACGTGTAGTAAAGCACTTTACCAACCATTCCAGCATGTTGCTGTGGAATGGTGAAATCATAGTTTATGCTTCTATACAAAACCCTGGGGAATTTGTCACTGATCATATTCCTTGGGTACTGTTTATAGTGATTGACAAGAGATTATTGTTTATTGCACATGAAAGCAGGAGGCTCTTTCCATTACCATTGATCTGACATTGAGTGTTCATTCACTATTGATTGTTTATTGGAAATGCACTTACCAATGAATTTACATTTATTGTTGACCATAAATAAGACTTTTTTTTAGATTTTATTGATTGACTGTTCATAACATGCTTTTTCATTCTAAATAAGAAGCACTTTTTTAGTTGATGGTTGACTCTTTGTCCATTGCTGCTTATGTTTATTGATTGTTATTTTTCATAAGTGCACTTATTTATTGAGTTACCACATCTAAAAAAAATGACTGAAGCAATATGATTTGTAATAATGTATGTTTGCAAATAAATCAACTAAATACAATCAAAATAGATGTTGGGTGTTGTGGTGGTTTCCAAAAAAAAGTAAAAATGTACATATTTGGGTTATTTAGGTGCAACTTTTCGTGGGTCACTAAAAGGTTAACACTTTCTTTTCCATAAGGATTTGTATTACCTGTCCTAAAGTATAGTGAAACATACCATATATAGCTCTGTCTCATGGATATATGGCCAAAATAACTTATTTTGACCATTCTGTCTGGATTTTGAGGTCAAATGTCAAATCGGGCAGTGAAGACATTCTACTCTGTAAAGATTCTAAAATGTTCTGCAAACTTACAGGACATAATGAATTGACCATAACTTTTGAGCAGAAAGTGATAAATTGATTGTTTTTTTCCTTGAGTAGAGGACAACATTGCTAGTCTGTCATATACTCTAAGTTTTTCTCTATCTACAACAGAAATTAGAGGAAATTTAAGATTTATGTTGAAAAACTGTAATTTTCTCTTTTTTTCGGATTAATTTTGAGCATATTTATACAAATAATTATGCTACCCTCACACATAATTACTTATGTTTTATACCATTTTAAAGTGCTCTTTCTTCTGATTACAATGGTGTGTATATTTCATCTCTGCCATGTAGTATGGCCACACTGTAAGCTTTTTTGTGCCCCGAGGTCATCATTCTACTATTTTCTGCAAACATACAGGACATAATGAATTGACCATAACTTTTGAGCAGAAAGTGATATTGATTGATTTGATTCTGTTTTTTTCCTTGAGTAGGGGACAACATTGCTAGTCTGTCATATACTCTAAGTTTTTCTCTATCTACAACAGAAATTAGAGAAAAATAAGATTTATGTTGAAAAACTGCATTTTTTTTTTTCCGGATTAATTATGAGCATATTTCTAGACATAATTATGTTACCCTCACACATAGTTATTTATGTTTTATACCATTTTGAAGTGCTCTTTCTTCTGATTACAATGGTGTCTATATTTCATCTCTGCCATGTAGTATGGCCACACAGCAAGCTTTTTTGTGCCACGAGGTCATCAAGTGTGGAAAAAATGGAATGTTCGGGCAGTCAACAAAGGGTTAAAGCAGTTCAGCAATCTATAATGAGTTTACAGGTTCAAGGGTATAGGAAACATTGTCTCATCCAAATAAACATGCTTCCTATAACTGCTGATATGGAACAGTATTTTACTAGCTGCTCAGCCTTAGTCTTATATAGTCCCCCAATGCAAAGTCCACGGACCACCAACCTATGTACATGACCTAGGCTACCAAACACCAACACAATGAGCTGGCATTTGTAACCTAGGTCCTCAATGACAGAAATCAAAGGCTGGTAAGAGTTTTTGCACAGTATGAGTCCTCCATAAATAGATCAAAAGCACATGACACCTCAAACATTTGAACTGTTTTAGCACTCTGTGAAATTATGATAATGTCCGGTGTGTTTGCAATTCCAGAGAATGTGTTTGCAGGTGAATTAAACCATTCAGAGTGGACAGTGCTGTGTTTGTAGAACTGTGTTTGGCAATCGGGGCGCTTTCTATATCCCATAGTGAGATGTCGACGAATCGACCGAAAGAGAACTATAGGTTACGTTATGTAACCCCGGTTCTCTGAGGGAGATGAGGAGGCCCCCCTTGCCTCCGCGAGGAAGAGCTGGTTTCCTGGAATGAGGAATTGGGTCTGTGCAGAAGTATTTAGCAGGAGGGGCGGGGCTCCTGACTGCACTGACCAATTAGGCCTAAAGGCGTGATTGAATTGGGCTTCAGCGAATTACCACGCAAGGGGCGTGTCCCATAGTGAGATGTCTCCTCATCTCCCTCAGAGAACCGGGGTTACATAACGTAACCTATAGTTTACGTGTCTGTAGGCCTACTCGAGTACTTTGAACTGCTACGCAAGTGGTTGCCATCTCTCATCTGTGTTTCAGTCAAAAAAAAGAAATTTCGGAGATTTTTGTGACCGTAGTAACTACTGTAGGCCTATGTGTAATGTAGCCTAACCCTGCTGATGTCCACGGCTCACACTGCCTACCACTCCAGTTGTAACAAATGGTCACATGACATTATGGCAAAATTACACATATGCGAAACCTAGATCAGATGCTACAGTGGAGACAGAAATATTTGTGATGTTGGCTATCTTGCTATTGAGATGAGACCTGAAAGAACGGTGTGGAAGCTAGATAGACGACAAGGACCGGTCTATTGATCGAATGCCCTCAACCATTGCTTGATGTTGAGAGGACGCATTTCCGTACACTTTGGATTATGTTGCAACCTGTTATACAACATCTGAGGCGCAAAACAATTAAACTAGCAAACAGCCTTGAGTCAGACTTGCCACTGCATTGTGGTGGTTTGCTACCCTGTCAGAATACGATCAGTTATATTTGCGTTGACATAGCCTACTTCTGTGTGCATGTCCGTGAAGTTAGCGTGGTGTTGCAGACGCTTCTTCGTCGCTTTATTTACATGCTGAGTCAGCATAGACAGTAAAAGATATTGATTCGACACGTTGGCTGATTTTAAACATAGATTTAAATCTTCCGGCTTTGGGTCGCACAGCTCGCATCATCGGCAGCCCCGCCCATCTCACAGAAACACATTGCCGGCTTGCAGTGTGAAAGCGGCTGACGTTGCAATTCCACCTTCAACACTGTCAACCAATGGCAATGTTGATGCAACAACCCAGCCCACATCAGCTGTTCCGCTCAGCTGATCGTTCCCTTCGCTCACAAGTGGTCACTCTCATTAGGGCGCCTTATTTAAGCTGCATCAGTCCGTTCACTATCATTGCTTTCTCTGCTCACTGCTTTGCAACCCACCTCCTCCCCAGCACCACGTCATACTGTTGTCATTGTCGCTTGCTCTGTTCTAGGGGGAATAGAGTTACTCTCCCAGTTGAAACTGGAACGGGAGCCCCCCGAAGATGCTGCTGTTCCCTGGCTTGGCTTGCCATGGAGCTCATGGAAAGAACAGAGCCATACCGCCAAGTACAAATAAAGTTGATTCTAAAGATATTTCTGTATTGTGTATTTTTGACTGAAGTGGTCCTGACAGAAATAAACCCTATGCTATAGCTATGTATATTGAGCCTATAGGCTATGACAGGATGGTTATGGTTAGAGTAGAATGTATTGTTAATCTCTAAAGTAGCTCAAAGCTAAACATAGAAATGATGATCGTTGGATACAATACTGTAATCATTTTTAGTTTTTACTCTGTGTTTGATGATCTGAGATAGAAATGATCTTTGGATAGAGTAATGTGTATTACATACACAAAACAACAGCTTATTAATTGAAACTTTCTTTATTTTTGTATGTCTGAGTTTTACAAATGTGGTTTCCAAGTAAACATCTCAAACAAAGCACTTAGTGGACCCGTGTTTAGCGTGCTGTCTATGCTGTAGAGGCACGTAGCTGAGCAGAGGAATAGTCGTCACATTACATTGTCACAGGTCACATCGCTACAATGCACCACCTGTATCACAAGGCACTTTTCTGCTCTTATGGCACTTCTGGCTAGACACAAACTGCATGTCGTTGTCTCTGTACTTGTACTTTGCACAATAAACGAACATTTAGCGATGAAGTTGAATCTCATCTAATTTCATTTAATCTAATAGAATCTAACGAAGAATACTGATCCTCTTTCAAACCAAAGTGTTACAGCCCTTTAACCTATCACACACCCGAAACATTTCATCATCATTCAACGGTCCTCAATCATCATAATTCACTAAAGGTAAACTATGCAACGTTTTTCAGTTAATCAATTCGTTCCATACTGTTATACAGTATATGATTAAATGAGTCATTACTGGTCGAACAATGTTTTTTTTCGCCCGCCCTAGTGGTCTGTAGCGGTAGAACCACGCTTGCAACTTCAGGAGTCCTCGGGCACGCACCCATGCTCTACTCCAGGAAGTGTCATGTGAAGTCTCATGAAAAGGCACGGCAGACTGACCGATTGAGGAGTTTTGTAAAATATACACGCTAAAGCTGTAGGGGAAGCTCTGCAGAGAAATATGCAAGCATAAAACGAGCGAAAACTAAAGTGAAAGCAAAACCAGCGATGAAATCGCCAATCCTACATAGTTTTCCTTTAAATATTGATTGTCAATCACTCAAACATTCAACATCAATCGCCCTAAACGTTCCTTCTTCATAGTCCTGGTTGGTTCTTCACACTCTCTAAGGGTACTAAAGGTTCCTTCTTCATAGTCCTGGTTGGTTCTTCTACCTTTCTAAGGGTATTGCTGTGTGTGTCTCAGTCTCAATATCTAGCAAATCGCTGATTCGTTCTTCAGTCTTGTGCTCCAGCGATCGTTGGTGTTTCAGTCTCACACTCTAGCGGATTGCGGTGTACTTTCCTCTAGTCCTGTGTGTGTGTGTGTGTGTGTGTGTGTGTGTGTGTGTGTGTGTGTGTGTGTGTGTGTGTGTGTGTGTGTATGTATTCCTCTAGTCCTGTGTGTGTGAGTGTGTGTGTGTGTGTGTGTGTGTGTGTGTGTGTGTGTGTGTATGTGTGTATGTATTCCTCTAGTCCTGTGTGTGTGAGTGTGTGTGTGTGTGTGTGTATGTATTCCTCTAGTCCTGTGGACTCCCAAAAGGGCAGGTCTGTGTGGGGGCGGGGCTTGGGGGACAGGGGCTGCTGGAGGGTGGCGGCTTGTTTGTGAAGCTCCAATCGTAACCACGGAGTCCCGAAGAGAGGGAATGGTGTCCATCTTGCTCCATGTGTGGAGGCTCCGTGGCTGAGGAGCCCCTAAACCATGAACGAGAAAAACAACAACATACACATCAACAACATAAACATAAACAACATACACATCAACAACATAAACAACATACTCATGGCTAAGGAGCCCCTAAACCATGAACGAGAAAAACAACAACATACACATCAACAACATAAACATAAACAACATACACATCAACAACATAAACAACATACTCATGGCTGAGGAGCCTCTAAACCATCAATGAGAAAAACAACAACATGCACATCAACAACATAAACATAAACACCATACTCATGGCTGAGGAGCCTCTAAACCAGGGGTCGGCAATTAAGTTTGGCCTCGGGCCAGATATTTTCCAAGCCATTACATAGCGGGCCACAAGTTCATTGCTATTATATGCCTGTGTCTTTAAAAAATAAAAATAAAAACCACCAGAAAAACATTGCCACGCGTTGCTGTTAGCTTTCAAAAAATGGCACTATGAAAAAATCTGAAGAGAAAAGTTAACAGCGAAAACAGGATATTTAATGATGAATGGGCAGAGAACTATTCATCCTCCCTAATTGTATTAATGCAAAGCCCATCTGATCTGTAACAACTAACGAGGGTGTCTCTGCATGCAAAGAGTACAAGACGGCACCACGAAACTAAGCATGCTAATTTTGCGTTCCTAAATAACACGCACGCTATGTTTGAAACTCGTGTTTTACTTTTCACAGTTCTATGTGCGTAAATTGCCTGTTTAAAAGAAGTCGTGTTTAATTATCACCATAAGCCTATGTCCGTTGTTTGAATGACAACATGTGTTCTAGGGACTAGCTTGGAATTTGAGAACCAGCGCTGTCCACTGACTTCATTTGTTTTTGCATGTTGTGCGTTAACGCTGCACCTCGCTGCGTGCTTCTTCACTCGTATTCAGATGAAACAAATATCTAAGCATTTAGATTGCTTGAAATTCTTCTGTTCTGGAAAGTTACGTTTCAAAATAAAGAGCATGTTTGAGACTGACAGTCCGATTTTTAAAAAGTTTTTTTTTCCCATTCTCTGGTTCAAAAGATCTCACGGGCCAGATATTTTTGCTTGCGGGCCGCATCTGGCCCGCGGGCCGCCTATTGCCGACCACTGCTCTAAACCATGAACGAGAAAAACAACAACATACACATCAACAACATAAACAACATACACATCAACAACATAAACAACATACTCATGGCTAAGGAGCCCTTAAACCATGAACGAGAAAAACAACAACATACACATCAACAACATAAACATAAACAACATACACATCAACAACATAAACATCATACTCATGGCTGAGGAGCCCCTAAACCATCAACGAGAAAAACAACAACATACACATCAACAACATACACATCAACATACACATCAACAACATAAACATCAACAACATACTCATCAACAACATACACATCAACATACACATCAACAACATAAACATAAACAACATACTCATGGCTGAGGAGCCCCTAAACCATCAACGAGAAAAACAACAACATAAACATCAACAACATAAACAACAACAACATAAACATCAACAAAATACACATCAACAACATAAACATCCTCAAAAACATGAAAACAACTCATGCAGCTCTACTGACCCGGGGCCGTGTTCAGCTCATTTGATCTCACCGCTGAGAGTGCTCAAACCACACTCAACGTTTTTAGCTACAAGTTTTCAGGTTGTTGTCTCACCTCTCTGTTTCCACTCCTCTCCATGCTTGTGTGTGTGTGTGTGTGTGTGTGTGTGTGTGTGTGTGTGTGTGTGTGTTTCAGGTTGTTGTCTCACCTCTGTGTCTCCGCTCCTCTCCACACTTGTGTGTGTGTGTGTGTGTGTGTGTTTCAGGTTGTTGTCTCATCTCTGTGTCTCCGCTCCTCTCAATGCTTGTGTGTGTGTGTGTGTGTGTGTGTGTGTGTGTGTGTGTGTGTTTCAGGTTGTTGTCTCACCTCTGTGTCTCCGCTCCTCTCCACACTTGTGTGTATGCAGCTCCTGCTACATCAGCCAACCAACGCACATCTGCTGGGACGTCAGGGATCCACTCCACAAACCTGCACACGCACACGAACGCACGCATGCGAGCACACGCACACACAAACACACACGCATGCACGCACACACACACACACACGCACAAACATACGCACGCACACAGTTAGCGCATTCACAACTTCAAAACTCATGGAACCAGAGCAACACTCACACAAATGAGTTAGTGTGTACTAGTGTTGCTGTCGTCAACGGAAATTATGACTAAATATCGTCGTCAACGAACCTTTATCATCTGACGAAAACGAGACGAGACGCAACGTAAATGCTGGCCATGTGAAGATGACTATAATTAACTCTTTGAATGCCGCATTGTTTTTGGAAGCTATGTTCCAAAGTGCCGGCAAGCTAGATCATTTTTTGATTATTTTTGTAGAGCCACAGCATATTCTGTTGTTACAGTTATGGACATATACTATGGCTCATTTGACAGGTGAGACTCTGAGCTCTCAGTGGGTGAAAACCGTTTATTTCTACGTGTCCCGAGATATCCCAAGCCAAACAGTGGCTGGTTTTCATCAAAATCCCTGTTTGTCTTCTAGAAACGGAGATATAAGCCACTTTAAGACAGACGTACATTTCCGCAATGTTCACAGACTTTTTACGGAGGGGGCTTTTTTTTGTTGCGCTGTCTGAATTCATATGTCCGTATATCTACCACCGGAACCTTTCCTGCTGCCGACCTATGTTGCCGCCACAGCTGCTATGTGCATGTAATCGCGGAAACTTGCCAGTGATGATCAAAGATTCTAGAACCGAGCTCATGAGATATGTGTAATGTTTTGGCGCTGTATAAGTGAAATTAAATTGAAATTGTATCATTCCCTATTAAAGGGGTAGTTCAGAATTTTGGACATAGGACCTCATTTCCAGGTTAGCCAGTGTGATATTTATCAGTGGAGACCGATATCTGCACATTTCATCCAGTTTTTCTAGTTTCAGAGTTTGCTAGTGCTAGGTTAGCGCAAGTCAACGGTATTTGCCAGCCTGCCACTTAAAACAGTCTATCCAGAAACAGTCTATGGAGGAAAACCCCCTTTAAATAGAATTGCATTAATAAAAAGATACTAAAATCCAATTTTCATTGACTAAAACAAGACTAAATGTCATTAGTTTTCGTCAACTAAAACTAGACGAAAATAAGGCTAAAATGCTCAAACTTTTAGTCGACTAAAACTTGACTAAGACTAAAAGAGTATGAACGTGACTAAAACTAATAAAAACTAAAATGACAGCTAGACACAAAGACCAAAACTGAAACTAAAACAGGCCGCCAAAAACAACGCTAGTGTGTACTAACCTCTATATGAGTATGCAGACTGGATGGGTAGTGTGTACTAACCTCTGTGCTGCTGAGTATGCAGACTGGATGGGTAGTGTGTACTAACCTCTGTGCTGCTGAGTATGCATACTGGATGGGTAGTGTGTACTAACCTCTGTGCTGCTGAGTATGCATACTGGATGGGTAGTGTGTACTAACCTCTGTGCTGCTGAGTATGCAGACTGGATGGGTAGTGTGTACTAACCTCTGTGCTGCTGAGTATGCAGGCTGGATGGGTAGTGTGTACTAACCTCTGTGCTGCTGAATATGCAGGCTGGATGGGTAGTGTGTACTAACCTCTGTGCTGCTGAGTATGCAGACTGGATGGGTAGTGTGTACTAACCTCTATATGAGTATGCAGACTGGATGGGTAGTGTGTACTAACCTCTATATGAGTATGCAGACTGGATGGGTAGTGTGTACTAACCTCTGTGCTGCTGAGTAAGCAGACTGGATGGGTAGTGTGTACTAACCTCTGTGCTGCTGAGTATGCAGACTGGATGGGTAGTGTGTACTAACCTCTGTGCTGCTGAGTATGCAGACTGGATGGGTAGTGTGTATGTATGCAGACTGGATGGGTAGTGTGTACTAACCTCTGTGCTGCTGAGTATGCAGACTGGATGGGTAGTGTGTACTAACCTCTATATGAGTATGCAGACTGGATGGGTAGTGTGTACTAACCTCTGTGCTGCTGAGTATGCAGACTGGATGGGTAGTGTGTACTAACCTCTGTGCTGCTGAGTAAGCAGACTGGATGGGTAGTGTGTACTAACCTCTGTGCTGCTGAGTATGCAGACTGGATGGGTAGTGTGTACTAACCTCTGTGCTGCTGAGTAAGCAGACTGGATGGGTAGTGTGTACTAACCTCTGTGCTGCTGAGTTTGCAGGCTGGATAGGTAGTGTGTACTAACCTCTATATGAGTATGCAGACTGGATGGGTAGTGTGTACTAACCTCTGTGCTGCTGAGTATGCAGACTGGATGGGTAGTGTGTACTAACCTCTGTGCTGCTGAGTAAGCAGACTGGATGGGTAGTGTGTACTAACCTCTGTGCTGCTGAGTATGCAGACTGGATGGGTAGTGTGTACTAACCTCTGTGCTGCTGAGTAAGCAGACTGGATGGGTAGTGTGTACTAACCTCTGTGCTGCTGAGTTTGCAGGCTGGATAGGTAGTGTGTACTAACCTCTATATGAGTATGCAGGCTGGATGGGTAGTGTGTACTAACCTCTGTGCTGCTGAGTAAGCAGACTGGATGGGTAGTGTGTACTAACCTCTGTGCTGCTGAGTATGCAGACTGGATGGGTAGTGTGTACTAACCTCTGTGCTGCAGAGTATGCAGACTGGATGGGTAGTGTGTACTAACCTCTATATGAGTATGCAGACTGGATGGGTAGTGTGTACTAACCTCTGTGCTGCTGAGTATGCAGACTGGATGGGTAGTGTGTACTAACCTCTGTGCTGCTGAGTATGCAGACTGGATGGGTAGTGTGTACTAACCTCTATATGAGTATGCAGGCTGGATGGGTAGTGTGTACTAACCTCTGTACTGCTGAGTATGCAGACTGGATGGGTAGTGTGTACTAACCTCTGTGCTGCTGAGTAAGCAGACTGGATGGGTAGTGTGTACTAACCTCTATATGAGTATGCAGGCTGGATGGGTAGTGTGTACTAACCTCTGTACTGCTGAGTATGCAGACTGGATGGGTAGTGTGTACTAACCTCTGTGCTGCTGAGTATGCAGACTGGATGGGTAGTGTGTACTAACCTCTGTGCTGCTGAGTAAGCAGACTGGATGGGTAGTGTGTACTAACCTCTGTGCTGCTGAGTAAGCAGACTGGATGGGTAGTGTGTACTAACCTCTGTGCTGCTGAGTAAGCAGACTGGATGGGTAGTGTGTACTAACCTCTGTGCTGCTGAGTAAGCAGACTGGATGGGTAGTGTGTACTAACCTCTGTGCTGCTGAGTATGCAGACTGGATGGGTAGTGTGTACTAACCTCTGTGCTGCTGAGTAAGCAGACTGGATGGGTAGTGTGTACTAACCTCTATATGAGTATGCAGGCTGGATGGGTAGTGTGTACTAACCTCTGTGCTGCTGAGTATGCAGACTGGATGGGTAGTGTGTACTAACCTCTGTGCTGCTGAGTATGCAGACTGGATGGGTAGTGTGTAGGGCAGCAGCATGTAGGAGGCCATCCGCAGGGGCAGGAGATCTGAGATCTGTGCATACAAACCCTGCCGTCCCCTGCATGCTTCACAAAACACTGCACACACACAGAGAGCACACACACACACACACACACATACACACACACACACACACACACACACACACACACACACACACACACACACACACGGTGAGAGTCATATACACACTATATACTAACACAGGTGGTACATAAACACAGAATTAACATGAGAACAGCAGCAGCAAATACAATTCACACACACACACACACACACACACACACATACACACACGTGTACTCTATCACACATACATACATACATACACACACACACACACACACACGTGTACTCTCTCACACCCACACACCACCACTAAAGATGTCGGTTTGGGTTGCCTCTCTCGCTCTCACACACACAAACACAACACATGCACACACACACACACACACACTCACACACACACACACACACACACAACCCTTGAATTTCCCCTTGGGGATCAATAAAGCATCTATCTATCTATCTATCTATCTATCTATCTATCTATCACACACACACACACACAAACACAAACACACAAACAGGAGTTTGGGTTGCGTCTCACTCTCTCACTCACTCACACACACACACACACACACACACACACACACACACAAACACACACAAGCAGGAGTTTGGGTTGCCTCTCTCGCTCATACACACACACGCAGGAGTTTGGGTTGCCTCTCTCACTCATACACACACACACACACTCGCAGGAGTTTGGGCACAGTGGCATTCTAATCAGTGTTTATGACATATTGGCTGAGAACTGAGGTCAAAGTGTACAGCAGTGTGTGTGTGTGTGTGTGTGTGTGCGCCGTTGTGCTGAGTTATGGGTCAAAGAGTCCCTGTCTTCAAATGTCAAAGTCCATCATCAACAGGCTCAGGGCAGCACAGGCAATAACATTTGAGTTTCGCCCAGTTAGCTGATCCCAGCTACACCCAGCTAATCACAGTTAGCTGATCCCAGCTACACCCAGCTAATCACAGTACGCTGATCCTCACCAGCTAATCACAGTACGCTGATCCCAGCTACACCCAGCTAATCACAGTACGCTGATCCCAGCTACACCCAGCTAATCACAGTACGCTGATCCTCAATACACCCAGCTAATCACAGTTAGCTGATCCCAGCTACACCCAGCTAATCACAGTTATTTTGTCCCCCAATGGGGCAATTCATTTGCAGGAGTGAAGAGCATAGCACAATAGCTATAGCATAGGCTAGTTTTATAAATAATCACTTTATAGTCTTTTGTGCATGTAAACTGTACATTATGTACTATTGTAGTTCTATGTAATTAATCTGTTATTGTGGTTCTATTGTGGTTCTATGATATTAAACTATTGTGGTATTGTTGTTCTTGGCAGGTTTTAGTCAGTACTTTTACTTCAGTAGAGTGTGTGATGTATAATGCCATCCCTGCTGAAAAAAACAGCCTGACCAGCTAAAGGTGGTTTGCTGGTTGACCAGCTTGTTAACCAGCTTATTTGACCACCCTTTGATGGTTAACCAGCTAGTCCAGCAAAACTCTCGCGAAAACACACCTTCAGCTGGTTTACCCAGCTTATGATGGTAATTCAGCTGGTTTTGATTGTCGTACCACCTTAAGCTGGTCATTTTAGTTGGTGTTGCTGGTCTACATTGCTGGTTTTTACTGGCCACGCCAGCTTATGTTGGTTATTCTAGAAAACCAGCTTGACCATCTTTGTCAAGCTTGACAGGCTGGTCACCAGCATGACCATCTTAAACCAGTTGTATCCCAAACGACAGGCTGGTCACACCAGCACGACCAGCTTCCTCAGATGGTCACGCCAGCATGTCTAGCTGGTGGCCTAACCAGCTACACCAGCAAAGACCAGCAATAATAACTGTGTTTTGGGCAAAGACCAGCAAAGACCAGCTAAAACCAGCTACCAGCCTAAGCTGGTTTCTTGCTGTTTTTTTCAGCAGGGATATTGGGCCGGACACCGACTGGAAAGTAGGTGAACAGTTGAAGATTTAGTTTCACTCCAAATCACCTTTCCTGATGGGTGGGCAGGTTGCCTTGGTGACCAGGTGAGTGTGGGCAGGTTGTCTAGGTGACCAGGTGAGTGTGGGCAGGTTGTCTAGGTGACCAGGTGAGTGTGTATGATGCTGCACTCACCTCTCCTGATGGGCGTGGGGAGGTTCCCTAGGTGACCAGGTGAGTGTGGGCAGGTTGCCTAGGTGACCAGGTGAGTGTGTATGATGTGTGTGTGATGTGTGTATCACCTCTCCTGATGGGTGTAGGGAGGTTGCCTAGGTGACCAGGTGAGTGTGGGCAGGTTGTCTAGGTGACCAGGTGAGTGTGTATGATGTGCGTATGATGCTCCGCTCACCTCTCCTGTGGGTGTGGGCAGGTTGCCTAGGTGACCAGGTGAGTGTGTATGATGTGTGTGTGATGTGTGTATCACCTCTCCTGATGGGTGTAGGGAGGTTGCCTAGGTGACCAGGTGAGTGTGTGTGATGTGTGTGTGATGTGTGTATCACCTCTCCTGATGGGCGTGGGCAGGTCGGACACTTTCTCCTCCTCAGGGCATGGGGGCGCTGTTCTCATGAGATGCAGCCGGCGCAGCATCCACTCTTTGGTTGTTTCCGTGACAACAGAGGTCTTCTGAGCTGAGCAGGAGCAGCACCAGGATGACGGGTCATCGACGGAGGCGGGGCCAGCAGACGGCCAATCCCGTCGCAGGAGATCTGTGAACATTCCTCATGCTGAAAATGCAGATCTGTGAACATTGGGGCAGCCGTGGCCTACTGGTTAGGGCTTCGGGCTTGTAACGGTTCGATCCCCGTCCAGTCCACGGCTGAAGTGCCCTTGAACAAGGCACCTAACCCCTCACTGCTCCCCGAGCACATACACACACACACACACACACACACTTGAGCAATACGTTATATATTAATATCAGTAGTGGGGGTAGGTTCATATAGGGAGGGGCAGTAATATCAGTAGTAGGGGTAAGTTCATATAGGGTGGGGCAGTATTATCAGTAGTGGGGGTAGGTTCATATAGGGAGGGGCAGTAATATCAGTAGTGGGGGTAAGTGTGATGGGGAGGGGCAGTAATATCAGTAGTGGGGGTAGGTTCATATAGGGAGGGGCAGTAATATCAGTAGTGGGGGTATGTTCATATAGGGAGGGGCAGTAATATCAGTAGTGGGGTAGGTTCATATAGGGAGGGGCAATAATATCAGTAGTGGGGTAGGTTCATATAGGGAGGGGCAGTAATATCAGTAGTGGGGGTAATGGGGAGAGCAACACTCACTGTTGTCTTGAAGGAAGCGCATGGCGTCCTTATAACCATTCTGACACATCTCTGCCAAGACCTGGAACACACACACACACACACACACACACTTTTAACCATTCTGACACATCTCTACCAAGACCTGGAACACACACCCACACCCACACACACGCACGCACGCACGCACGCACGCACGCACGCACGCACGCACGCACGCACACACACACACACACACACACTCAAAATCCACTCACCCCAACACACACACACACACACACAACACACACAACATCCACTCACCCCAACACACACACACACAACACACACAACATCCACTCACCCCAACACACACACACACAACACACACAACATCCACCCACCCCAACACACACACATACTGTACACACACACACACACACACACACACACACATACCATCCACTCACACACACACACACACACACACACAACACCCACTCACCCCAACACACACACACACACAACATCCACTCACCCCAACACACACACACACAACATCCACCCACCCCAACACACACACATACTGTACGCACACACACACAACATCCACCCACCCCAACACACACACATACTGTACACACACACACACACACACCCACACCATCCACTCACCCCAACACACACACAGAACCAGTTCAAGAATGCATTGTTTGGTTGGTCGAAAAACGTGTGGGTTCCAGGTGAGAACTTACGGTGGGTTCCAGGTGAGAACTTACGGTGGGTTCCGGGTGAGAACTTACGGTGGGTTCCGGGTGAGAACTTACGGTGGGTTCCGGGTGAGAACTTACGGTGGGTTCCGGGTGAGAACTTATGGTGGGTTCCGGGTGAGAACTTACGGTGGGTTCCGGGGGGAACAGGGCCCTGCTGATGCGGAACATGTTCTGCAGGTTCATCTGGATGCTGGTGTTGGTGAGCCGCAGCTCGTGGAAGCTGCTGGAACCGTCCCGGGGGCAGATGTCGCTCTCGCCAGAGAACGGGGAGATGCTGATGGTGTTCTTTTGCCCCGCCTGGGGCAAATTATCACTAATGCCTCCATCCACATACCGCTGCACAGAGGAGAGAGAGATGTGTGTGTGTGTGTGAGTGTGAGAGAGAGGGAGAGAGATGTGTGTGTGTGTGTGTGTGTGTGTGTGAGAGAGATGTGTGTGTGTGAGAGAGAGGGAGAGAGAGAGAGAGATGTGTGTGTGTGTGTGTGTGAGAGAGAGGGAGAGAGAGAGAGAGATGTGTGTGTGTGTGTGTGTGTGTGTGAGAGAGATGTGTGTGTGTGTGTGTGTGTGTGTGTGTGAGAGAGAGGGAGAGAGAGATGTGTGTGTGTGAGAGAGAGAGGGAGAGAGAGATGTGTGTGTGTGTGTGTATGTGTGTGTGTGAGAGAGAGGGAGAGAGAGATGTGTGTGTGTGAGAGAGAGGGAGAGAGGGAGAGAGATGTGTGTGTGTGAGAGAGAGAGGGAGAGAGAGATGTGTGTGTGTGTGTGTATGTGTGTGTGTGAGAGAGAGGGAGAGAGAGATGTGTGTGTGTGAGAGAGAGGGAGAGAGGGAGAGAGATGTGTGTGTGTGAGAGAGAGAGGGAGAGAGAGATGTGTGTGTGTGTGTGTGTGTGTGTCGGAGAGAGAGGGAGAGAGAGATGTGTGTGTGTGAGAGAGAGAGAGGGAGAGAGATGTGTGTGTGTGTGAGAGAGAGGGAGAGAGAGATGTGTGTGTGTGTGAGAGAGAGGGAGAGAAATGTGTGTGTGTGAGAGAGAGAGGGAGAGAGAGAGATGTGTGTGTGTGTGTGTGTGTGTGTGTGTGTGTGAGAGAGAGAGGGAGAGAGAGATGTGTGTGTGTGAGAGAGAGGGAGAGAGATGTGTGTGAGAGAGGGAGAGAGATAGATAGATAGATATGTGAACATTCTAAAACATACGCATCCTACTCCATATACAAAACACACAACTCCTATTTCTACTGATCTCTAAAACATAGGATACAACTCCTATTTCTACTGATCTCTAAAACATAGGATACAACTCCTATTTCTGCTGATCTCTAAAACATAAAGCCTGTGTGAAGGCTTTTGGCATGGAATGGAGATTGTGTATGTTATTGTGTCTGTATGTTCAGCATGAGTGAGTATGTATTTATGTAGCCTACACCTATGTGTGTGTGTGTGTGTGTGTGTGTGTGTGTGTATGTGTGTGTGTGTGTGTGTGTGTGTGTGCCCTATAGGAGTTATCTAAAGCTAGATGGCCCAAGGAAGTATGTGTGACTCAGAGTGTGATCCTGTACAACAAGAACAGAATGTTCTAGAACATGTAGAGGACGCTACAGTGTAGCAAGCAGTGTTCTGGGCAGAGGAGGGGGAGCAGGGGTCAGATCTACAGCTGTTAGCATGCTACGGCCTCATTCACATCTACAGCTGTTAGCATGCTAGTTGTTCTGTTAGCCTCATTCACATCTACAGCTGTTAGCGTGCTAGCTTTTCTGTTAGCCTCATTCACATCTACAGCTGTTAGCGTGCTAGTTGTGCTGTTAGCCTTATTAATGCCTACAGCTATTAGTGTGCTAGTTGTTCTGTTAGCCTGTGTGTGTGTGTGTGTGTGTGTGTGTGTGTGTGTGTGTGTGTGTGTGTAGCCTATGTTATGTGTGTGTGTGTGTGTGTGTGTGTGTGTGTGTGTGTGTGTGTGTGTGTGTGTAGCCTTTGTAATGTGTGTGTGTGTGTAGCCTATGTAATGTGTGTGTGTGTGTGTGTGTATGTAGCCTATGTAATATGTGTGTGTGTGTGTGTGTGTGTGTGTGTGTGTGTGTGTGTGTGTAGCCTATGCAACGTGTGTGTGTGTGTGTGTGTGTGTGTGTGAGAGTGAGAGGGACCTGTGTGATGTGATGGACGTCGTATTATGAGTGCAGCTAACCCTATAGGCTACTCACCACACCACGGAAGCTGGGCGGGAACAGGCCACAGTAGACGGGAATAAAGCAGCTACATATGAGAGCCTGAGAGAGAGAGAGAGAGAGAGAGAGAGAGAGAGGGAGAGAGAGAGAGTGAGAGAGAGCTACATATGAGGGCCTGAGAGAGAGAGAGAGAGAGAGAGAGAGAGAGAGGGGGAGAGAGAGAGAGAGAGCTACATATGAGGGCCTGAGAGAGAGAGAGAGAGAGAGAGAGCTACATATGAGAGCCTGAGAGAGAGAGAGAGCTACATATGAGAGCCTGAGAGAGAGAGAGAGAGAGAGAGAGCGAGCTACATATGAGAGCCTGAGAGAGAGAGAGAGAGAGAGAGAGAGGGGGAGAGAGAGAGAGAGAGCTACATATGAGGGCCTGAGAGAGAGAGAGAGAGAGAGAGAGAGCTACATATGAGAGCCTGAGAGAGAGAGAGAGAGAGAGCTACATATGAGAGCCTGAGAGAGAGAGAGAGAGAGAGAGAGCGAGCTACATATGAGAGCCTGAGAGAGAGAGAGAGAGAAAGCTACATATGAGGGCCTGAGAGAGAAAGAGAGAGAGAGAGAGAGAGCTACATATGAGAGCCTGAGAGAGAGAGAGAGGGACACAAGAAAACATGGCTGCCCAAAGAGGAATGCTTTTGTAAACAATGCAATGACAATGTTGTTGAAACTGAACTCCATTTCTTCGCAGAATGCAAAACATTTCAAGCAATTCGTGAATTCTACTTCCCAAAATTTCAAGAAAAATACCCTGATTTTCTAAATTTACCAATCCAAAGCAAATTACCTTTTATTTTGGGTGAAGACAAATCCACCTGCATTATAGCTGCCCAGTACATCCTTGCCTGCCATCAACTGAGGGACAGTGAGTGACCCACACTGAATAACTTGTGTTGTACATATTCTCACACAGAAACACACACTCACGCACACATACACACACGCACGCACGCACGCACTCACGCACACACACATGCACACACGCACACGCACACACACAGATATATCTCTCCCCATACATACACACACCTTCACTATCCTCTGTTTAAAAATGGCATTCGTATTCCTCAGAATCAATAGTTCATACTATAGGTTGTATATGACTGTCTGTTTAGGAACATGTTTTATCTCTACATTCTGATTATTGTCTGTTGCTATGTTCATGTCTTAAACCTGTATGTCCAATGTATGTGATAATTGCTTTGGCAATACAAATGTCTAAATATTCGTCATGCCAATAAAGCACTTTTGAATTGAATTGAATTGAGAGAGCTACATATGAGGGCCTGAGAGAGAGAGA